>NC_091563.1:3953636-3973636 GCF_042767895.1 Penaeus vannamei
TACCCTTTTCCTTGATTTTCTATAATATTTTCTACTATTTAAACACGTTGTTAGTAATGTCAATAAGAATATATTAATCATAACATTTATAACAAAAATAACAGTATCAATATTGATAGTATTAGGGGGGGCGGGGAGCGTTTTCCTGGTATTTCATGGAAAGGCGAGGTCACAAGATCTAACTGACTCCTTTGTGTCCAAGCACTGGCAGAGCCATCTATGTGCAGAAACATTTAACAAAACAATAGTAAATTGAACATTTTCCTAGTAGCATTGGGTTAAGATTGATGATGATGATGATGATGATGATGATGATGATGATGATGATGATGATGATGATGATGATGATGATAATGATATTATCATTATCATAAATCTTCATAACCATAATGTTAATGTTGTATATATATACATATATATATATATATATATATATATATATATATATATATATATATATATATATATATATATAATAAAAATCCTTCCTGATATACTTCTTTTGACTACCTTTTTTCATTTTACAGAATCTGGATGTCCATCTGTTCTATATCAAGAATAATAAAATTGCCTATAACTCTATAACATGATCATTTTATCCTTGTAGCATAAAGGCATAAAATACATAACCTGTGAAAATATATAACTTGAAAGAGCACATATATAGAAAAAGAAAGAAAAACAGTGGGGGAAAGTCAATAAATGTAACAAATATTTAGCTGAGGAAACATTAAACAGGTCAAATCATAAATATTCCAGAGTTTATCTTTAATAGTTTTCAATCTATACACATATATATCTATATCTATCTATCTATAAAGGTATATAAATATATATACGTCGCTATATGAAACCTATTTTCCTTTTTTTTTTTGCATTTTAAACATTCACCGAAATTTTTCATCAGTAGTTTTGGTATTCTATAACAATGAAGATTCTATTCATTTCCTACCATTGTGATTTTTCTTATGTATTGGTCATTACAGCATTTAAACAAAACTATTAGGTATTCATATTAATGTAGAAAGAGAAGATATTTATAATTGTATATATAATCTATGAATTTCTGATACAGTTGTGTCTCTGATTCATGGTCTGGCTGCAGAAAACAAATCTTAACAATGTTCTGTCAAATTAAATCTTGTCAACCTCCCAACTAATTTAATATCTATTGATGATCATCTCTATCAAATCTTGTAAAATACATATTAGTCTGCTGGCTTTGATAATTTATAAAGCATAAAGATCCTGTGGTCTTATTCGGATCAGTTAGTAAAACTGATAATTATCGAGCCTATGATTATGATAAGAGTCCTTTGGCACTCTGGCACTCTAGCAAAAGCTAACAAACTTGCACCACATGTATTCAACATCATAGAGTTTAGACTTTCCTTATTTGACAGCAAATCACCTGGTTTGTCTACAAGCACTACCTTGTCAGAATATTCTTGGCATAGGCTTGCTACTCTTCTGCTTTAGAGCCTTTGGAAATAAAAGTATTACTTTATAGCTATGTATGCTTGGATAGACAAGTTCAAGTCTCTACAGATGCATCTTTGGTAAGTGCTTGTGGGCCTACCTCCACTTTCTGTGTACTGATTTCTACAGTTAATTGTGTTGTGTTAAGTTTTCTCAAAGAAGCTTATCTTAGTCCTTGCTTTAAGATTTGAAACACCCACAAATCCCCTGGCGGCTTTACATTATTCACATCAGCCTCTGCACTTCTGTGATCAGGTGAAGAAAAAAAACTATACCTATATTCTGCTATGATACACTTACTGTCAAATAAGTATGCAGACTAAACTCATTTTGCTAGAACATACAAGGTAATGATTTGTTGGCCTTTGCTGTGGCACACAGTAAGTAGGCTGCAGTGACTGCTTGTCACTACACCATTTTGGGGTTGTAAGCTTGTCTATCTGATCCTTGAAATCTGCTGAGCAATAATAGTATATTATGCATATTCATGCAAAAGTATAAAAAAAAAAAATATGTAGTACTCAATGCTAAATAATTGCAATTTACTGTATATATCTTTTTGTGACTTTGTGCCTATACAACTGGGTGTGCCCCTCTGTCTCCAGTGTCTCACATGACTATGATTTATGAATGCAAATGAAAAGGAAAGGGTAGTTCTTGATGCTCTTTTTTATATTCCACACAAAATGGAAAAATGTAATGAATAAGCAGGCACAAAGTGCTAGAGTCATATAACTATAATAATGAAGAAAGTGCCAGTGGGTATGTAATATGATAACCTAAATTCTAATCATGTTTCAAAAATTATTCATTTGCATATGCATTCTTTGATATTCCTTGCATATATCTTTTTTTACTAAACCTCAGAACAACAAGGAGATATTGCAAAACAAATTAACTAATTTCAATGAGGAAAAGGGGTATTTAACATGGGAACAATTCTATTATCAACCTTAAATAAATACTAATCATATATTTCACTAACCAAATCTTATTGCAATCATTCCACTTATGTCTAGTCAAAAAATGAGGATATAAACACACATCACACTTACCTATCAATAATAAATGATACACCCAATAAGCACCTTAATCACAAATCAACCCCTTTTTGAAATGATAGCAGACCATTAAAGAGCTAAACAATCCTTGTCAGTCTAATCCACTAAATACAATTTAATGCCCTCCAATGGACAAAGATATACCAAAACAAAAGGCAAAAGACACAAGGAAATAAACCCGAAATCACAAGGAAATAAATTCAGTAATTCATTCCCAGGCAATCACGAGACACCCAAGTACAGAATACTGATCAACTCACATATGAGAGTTTCCCCGTTCAAGCCAGCGGCGGAGCTTAAACGAGTGATTGCTGAGGATCTTGAGTGAGGCGAAAATCGGAAGTCGAAATTCGAGGGCTTATTAGAACCGAAAATAACAGTTAAGGGGGGGAAAAGAGAGCGAGAAAGGGTCAAGACAGCAGCACCTGAGAGCGAGAAGACCTTCCTCTTCTTCTTCCTTCTGCTCCAGGACAAAAAGCATCTAACACTTATTAACACTGGTGAAAGCCCTTCCGTCTTTGCACCTTCACATGTTCTGGTTTTCGTGTAATCCCCGGAAATAAGAGTAATAATACGTCCATTATTGATCACTGAGAGTCTGTCATCGCGATCATCTGACTCTCGTAAACATTGCTATGAAAATCGATCCGATAAAAACATTGTTTTTTTGTTTCCTTTCTTGGGATGCGTCCTTTCTTGGATCTGATTTGCGGTGTGGTCTCGATAAATTGCCACTTCATTTCTTTAATCGTCCTGGAGTTGAGCTGATGTGGGTTTTATTCATTATTTGGATAATTATTTACGAATTGCCACTTCTCTTCGGAAGGAAAGCTTTGACACTTGGCAATGACAAGATGAGCCAATGAGAACGTTGATTGTTCGGAAAACGTTTGTCTATTGGCTGAACGAAGAAGGGCCAATCACTACTCAGAGCCTTTTCGAACTGCTTTCCTATTGGGTAATTCTTCGGCACACTTTTTGACATATTCCCTCGACTTTAAGTATCCCTTGCTGAAAGAGAGCAAATATAGGCATGTATTACTCGTCGTATTAATATTCATGTAAGAATTATAATAAAATCTGTAGATACAATCCCAAAGCTCCCTTCTTTCGCCAGAAAACGAAAAGAGGCAAATCTGTTGTTCAAGTCGACGTTCTGCCGGAGTGACGAATCAAAACAAACTTTTTGGCGAGGAAGCGAAATCGAGGCGCCGATTCTCTCCTGGATTTTTGCTTGTAATTCGTCGCGATGACCACGGAAACCTTGCCTGTTAACAAAGTTGTGGTCCACCCGCTCGTCTTGCTGAGCGTAGTGGACCATTTCACGCGAATGTCCAAAATTGGCAGCACAAAAAGGGTTGTCGGCGTCTTGCTTGGTTCGTGGAGATCCAAAGGTGTTCTTGACGTCTCAAACTCGTATGCAGGTGAGGAAATATATACTTCATTACCTCTCTTCATGTATTTTAATCAGGATACAGGGCTATAATAGTTATCAGAATTTAAGGGCAATCCTACTAACCATCTCGCAGTGGCTTCCAGGGTCCGGATTCACTAACGTAACGCATCGTAACGCGTTTACCAGGGGTCATTTACCATTGCCTTTACCAGTGCTGGCAAAGCGGGATTCATTAAGACATGGTAATTTGGATATGTTGAGTTACAATCGTAAATTGACTCATTTTAATGGTAGCCAACAGATGGCACTAGTAAATTAATTCAATGAATCAGCAAGCGTTATACTTAATCATTTGTTTCTTCAGCCAATCACGTAACCTGTAAACAGAACTAGACAGTGAGATTGTTTAAATGATAATTACAGCTGAAGCACTATTTAAGCACATGTAGAAAAAAGGAATATATTTGATTATATCCCAGACTGTAGAGTATTTTTCTTGTGCAGGGAATATTACATTTTTCATGCTTGGAAAACATCAATTTGTCTACATCTGCACGAAAATCTGATCATTCTTTTTTGAATACCTATCACGAAGATAGGGTTAATATTGTAACAGTGGTCATCAATATTGTATTAAGACTCATTTGTTAACAGAACTGAGCCTTTGTGGAAGTCATGTGATGCTTTGCAGGAGATCCCCAGCGTAGTATGATTGTATGTATCTTTGATTGGCGCATTGGCGTTCACTTTCACTTTCATATTTTAAATTCAAATGAACGAACAGGTTGATTACATGAAAGTATTGTTTATTTGTGCAGAGGTAATCTGCGGACAGATGATGAAACAAGTGCGCAGAAAGGCCAAAAGAATTTTATGTGTGCAGGGAAAGTTACCCGAGACCTACATTTACACGGACAGAATTTGACCAAATTATTTTTGCACAGGTACCAAACTCTACAGTGTGGATTATATCCATCATGTTGGACATATATTTACTGTGTAGATAGGAACCAATACCTCAAACCAAAGAGATAGTCCAAACTGTTTTTTTTTTTTTTTTTTTTTTTTTTTCAGCATTGTCAAACAAAGAATCGGACCAAACAAAAGTTTTATTCATCACCATTTGTTGTCAAAGGAGTTTGTAAAAGTGCCGACACAGATATTGCTATACTGGTTTAGCGTTGGTATTGCCAATTTATATATCAGCAAGGTAGTTTTTTCTATAGCATTTGTAATAATTATGTCAGAGAAGAATTCTTTAAGAGTTTACTTATTTATCAGTTCCATGTATTCTAGTATTGTGTAGGCCTTTAATGTTACGAGAATTTGTGTGAATTTTATTCTTGCTAGTTTCATGTGAAATTTGTATTTCTTCACTATCTCTGCATTGTGATATCTTTTCCCATCATATTAGTTACAGCAGCTGTAAATACAAACCCAAAACTTTGCTTAGATATTGATTTTTTTGAGAGATAACACGTGATGACATCGTCTTCCCAGAAGTTACCAGTGCTCTGACGGCTGGTAAAATTTACCATGGTAACTCTGATGGCAAGTTGTTAGTGAATACCACCATTGTCTTTTTACCATACTAACTATAGTTACCAGTGATTTTTCCATCGTAAGTGCATTAGTGAATCTGGGCCCAGGTAAAGAATGAAATCATTTTAATTTCAAAAGCCATTGGATTATATTTAGTCCAAATTATCAAATCCTGTCTGGAAAGAGAATGTGATGCCACTCATTTGGATTCATTAAGGATTCATGATATTTTTTGTAGAAAAAGATGAAACTGATACTGTCATAAAGAGCTTGGTAAAAGACCTTTCACTTTTTCCCAGATTGCCAGATGAAACCCGAAAATTGGAAGTATTGGGTTCAGGCTACGAAACACGTAATTGCTGAGAGCTTTTTTAGCGTTTGGTGGAAAATAAGTTTTCTTCTGTTTAGAACATTTTAATGAAGATAAGAGTTTTATTGATCCATATATTCTTTTATTGCACTTTTTCTATTTATAATATTAACATATTTTCCACCAAGCACTCAAACGCTCTCATCTGTATTTATGCATTTATGCCTGAACCCATTGCTTCCATTTTGTGGGATTCTTCTCGTGATCTGGGAATACGTGAAAGGCTAGTTCTTTCTTTCCTATCATATTGTGGTTCAAACAGTCAACACCTATACAATGCAGCATTTACACTCAAAATATGTTAATTCTTGGATAAATGCAGTGAATCCCTAAGCATGTACATTGAGTTTTTGAATGAATGAGGATTTGTTTTCACTAAGTGCTTGTTACTCGGTGCAGTTGCAATGCTCATTCGAATCGGTTTATTGTTACTGATAGTGACGCACCCTCCCAGAGACAAATACGAAAGAAATAGTTTTTCTGCAGGAAATCCAATGATTTGGTCCATTCTTAGCATTGATTCTTTTCTAAGTACCATTTACTTAGAAAACATAGTCCTTATACCAGGGGAGGGCATGAAGTATATCAGGGAAATTAAGGGGTTTAACCGGCTTAAATATGAAAAATAGAACAAAATTACATATAACCAGCACACAATAAGCACTACAGAAATCCAATCTATCTTTCAATAAAATCTACAGGAATTCATAACATCCAAACCCCCCCAAAATATCCTGACCAATAAACCCAACCTAACCTAACAATTTAAGTTGCCGTGAGTAAGCAAATATCTTGTTATTTGTAACAAGACATTTGCAACAGATTATATTCTTTTCTTGTTCCTCTTGGTATCAGTTAATAAGAAAAGGTTCTTGTTACAGTTCCCTTCGATGAAGATGAGAAGGATAAATCAGTCTGGTTCCTTGACCATGACTACCTTGAAAATAAATACCACATGTTCAAAAAGGTAAGCCATTTTATAAAGATACTACTGCTTCTCCTCCTCCTGCACTTATATGTTCTTTTTCGATATATTTTCATATTACACTTCCTTTGATTACATTGATTTTAGATTGCTTTAATTTGGCCATTATTATAAGTTTTTCATGATGTCCTATGCTAAATGTTCATTATTACAGGTCAATGCACGTGAGAAAATTGTTGGGTGGTACCACACTGGCCCAAAGCTCTACCAGAATGATATTGCAATCAATGACCTGGTCAGACGGTATTGCAACAACTCAGTGTTGGTCATCATTGATGCCCATGCCTCAAACATCGGCCTTCCCACAGAGGCATACTACAGTGTAGAAGAGGTGCACGATGTAAGTATATAGTTTTTCACAGTTTGAACTTTGTTTTGTACATTTTGATAACCTTAATGGATAAGAAAAAATTATTTGAAAAGTACAAGTCTAGAATAAGAATATAATACTATGTGTGTGTATGCTTGTGTGTGTCTGTGTGTGTGTGTGTGTGTGTGAGAGAGAGAGGGAGGGAGGAGGAGAAAATAAAATATAGACGTGTCTCTCTTCCTTGAACAGGACGGAACCCCCACCACAAAGACTTTTGAGCACGTAGCTAGTGAGATTGGTGCAGAGGAAGCTGAAGAAGTTGGTGTAGAGCATCTCCTGAGAGACATTAAGGTATGTATGAAATAGTGTTACTTGATATGTCATTTGAGGTTATATTAAAGAAATGAAAACAAAATGAATAAAATATATGAATATATAAAAAGATGAAAAAAAATATATAGATATAGATATAAATTCACAGTTAATTTTCCATGAAAAGATATTTTAGAATCCATTTTAGAATCTGTTACCAGGATATAGATCATCAAAAATTAAAGATGTGTATTTGTTTACAGGATACAGTCGTTGGCTCCCTTGGTCAGAGAATCACCACTCAGTTGTTGGGATTGAGAGGTCTCCATAAACAGCTCAGCGAGGTGGCAAATTACTTAAGACAAGTTGTAGATGGAACTTTACCAGTGAATCACACCATCGTTTACCACTTACAGGTTAGTTGGTCTCTGTGTATCTGTTTCAACCCTTTAGAGCACACTTGTAATATCATTCTTAATCTGTAGGTGGGTCAGGATGTTTTTGTATTTTCTATGTATATATACATTAATGAACTTTCTCTTCATACCCTTTTTTGGGTTTAAAATTCAGATTTTAGATTCTTTATAATTGATCATTAAAATGTAATAAAAATACCTATATCTTCAAAAGGATAGAATGTTTTCACAAAGCTAAAGGCAAATTTAAACTGCAAGTAGATGGTATGATTTGTTCCCTTTGTGGAACAAGTTACACCATCAGTTCACTAGAGGAGTCTAACAACATATTTTTGAAAAAAAGTAGAGGCATAGATACAGAAGCACATCCACTTAGAATGTTATATTAAGCTCTCACAGTAAAGTCAAGTCAGATTATCTGGACTCGGTATTTCTTGACGAGCTTGTACTATAAGGGTAAAGATGTATAGGCTTTGGTGCTGGCTCGAGTAGATGTTCTTTTAATCTAAATGTTTCTTCTGTTGTCTTTTTTCTTTTCACCAAATATAGGTGCTGGAATAAAGTATTTCACCAATTTATGAATGAAATTTCAATATAAATGGAATGTAGTATGTTTGAAATTCATTAAATTCATTTCCTATTTTTTCTTCTATAGGATATGTTCAACTTACTGCCAGACGTAACCAACCCCGCTTTAGTCAAGTCCCTCTATGTGAAAACCAATGATCAGATGTTGGTGGTGTACCTGGCATCCCTCATTAGATCTGTTATTGCCCTTCACAATCTTATCAACAACAAGTTAGCCAATACAGATGCTGAAAAGAAGGAGGGCAAAGAAAAAGATAAGGACAAGGATAAGGACAAGGACAAGGATAAGGATAAGGATAAGAAGGAAGGAGATAAAGAAAAGAAGGATGAATCAAAAGATGAAAAGAAATCAGACGATAAAAAATAGTGGGGTGAAAATGT
This sequence comes from Penaeus vannamei, assembly GCF_042767895.1. Taxonomy (NCBI): domain Eukaryota; kingdom Metazoa; phylum Arthropoda; class Malacostraca; order Decapoda; family Penaeidae; genus Penaeus; species Penaeus vannamei. Next base: position 3,962,477 of record NC_091563.1, read on the forward strand.
AGGTTAGGATTAATATTTCTTTGTATGATATTGAAATGCTTTGATATGAAAGGTTGGAGCTCATTCAGGAGTGGACTTCATTAGTTATTTATTATAAGGTCTAAAGTAAAGAATAATGAAATGTAAGTAGAAAATACATATTTTCTAATGGTCTTAAGTTTTTTGTGAGAAGTTCAAAGTCTTTGGCAATACAAAGTTATGGAACCAAAGAATTTATTTGTGTACAGGATATTGGATTAAGTTACATTGTGAATTGTTTCTCTTCAATGTTCAATGGCCTTTTCCCAGTACTTCTGAAGTCCTGCTGAATCATCCACAAATTCATTATTAACATTTGACTATGAATATGAAACAATCAAATTATAATCCTACTCATTGAGAAATAAGAGCAATTATTTTGTATTAACTAAGCATGTACTTTTGATTATATCCTACATATGAATGTTATTTTAGAATTATTTATTTGTTGATATTGAAGTGGTGAAAAAGGACCTTTTAATATCCAGTGTTTTGGTATGTATCATCTGCAATACCTCACAAACAAGCTGCTTCTTTTCTGGAGACTAGGATCATGCAGAACTTAGCTAAGAAATTTCATTATTTTTGTTGTTTAAGACAGGTAATAAAAGTTGGATATAGTAAAGGACTACTTTATTATCCCAAAACATTTGTAACTGAATGTCATAACAATAGCTGTTCTTATCTTCAGATTTCCTTTTCCATGTTTTTTTCTGTTGTTACAACTTTGTAATATAAAGTTGTCAGACTTTTTCAAATTTCTAGCTATATTTAGATGTGTGATTAGGGGAACTGATAAAGAAAAGACTGCACCCTATGTGCAGAATAAAGTTGTTTTTTCATCTATTATTCAAAGTATTTTTTTCAGAATGCTCCATTATAGTTCTGATTTTATTGTGATGATAATTTTATTATTATAGTAATAGTGACAATGATAAATTTTCTAGGTATAGACTTTTTAACTCTAATACAAAAGAATATAGGTATGCTTACCCCATTTTATTCTTAGAAATGGTGATTCTAACAATTATAGGTATCTGTTTCACATGTTATTAGCAGAAAGGCTAAGTACCTTTTTTTATTATGAAAATGATCAATTTGGAAAATAAAACTGTCAATTCTATAAAAAGTATTAACATTCAGCACCATCTGCTTATTCAAAATTATTTCTCACTCCTCTTTACCCAACTCCTCTCCAGAAACCCTTGAAGACATCCCAAACTTCCTAGAGATGACCCACAGATTATGATGTAATATCAGTACAGTGCTACTTCATTTATACTATAGGTCATTGTAAGAACCCCAGCAATATTGCTAAAATTACTTTCCATAGACATGACCTTCCCTTTAATATCTACGTTGGTGGAGAATTCCTCTCTGTTCAACCATACCAACCTCCTCCCCGTCAATGTCAAAACTATTGACGTTTAGGACATCCTGCCAAAGAATGCAGTTCCACAGACCGATGATGCCCTTTATGTGCCCCAGCCTGGTCATAACTGATCAAACTGCCCTGCACAAACACACACATGTACTAACTGCGGCGGCCCCCATAAGGTATTTTATAGGGGCTGCCCCACCTACAAGTTTGAGTCTGAGGTGGCAACTCTCAGAAACAAACTTGGTCTCACTTCGCGCAGCCGAGCAGGAAGCACGTCGACAAGGTTTATCTCAAACTCCCTACTCTAGCAATGTCGCTCCCCCTCTCTCCCAAGATGTACCTACACTGTCCCCTATAGCTTTCTTTCTTTCTTGCATCTTACTTCCCCACTTCTACCTCATACCTTCCCCATTTCTACCTCATGCCTCCCCCACTTCTACTACCTACCTTCCCCAGTCAAATTCTTTTGCCACTTGAAATCCAGTCACTAATCTCTACTGCAGCCCCGACATCTTCCCATCTCCCTCCCCGTACTACCCGCAGCAGATGGACTAAACGTTCCACCCCTTCTTCCCCTACCACACACTCCACCTGCCTTTGCCTCTATTCTTCTTCCCCCCCCCCCCCCTCATAAGAAAACCTATCTCACAAAACCCCCCAACCAACTCCATTACAGAAACTCTTGAAGATATTCAAAACTATCGGGTCTAGTCACAAAATGACACCGAAATCACTCACCCACCCTCAAATTCCACAAATCCCGCTCCCTCCACACTCAAAGTGATTGTCGATATCCATCCTCCTACTCATAATACCCCTACACCCCTTCATTCTACTCCCTCCCAACACAACCCAGCTGCAACTGCACTTCCATTAACCCTCCCTCCATCCTCTCTATTCCTTCCACTCCCTCATGGATACACACAAAAATCATTTATGTCACAAATATGCCCTTTCCCAGATCCTCCACCTCCTGATACCCCACCCGATACTACACCAACCCACCCTCTAATTCCTTATTTCACACCCTATCCCTTTCCCTTTCAAATTCTGCAAAACGCACTGTAACCTTTATCACCCATAGACCAACTAAGTTATAGCTCTCCTACACTGGAATATTCGCGGTATCTGTTCTCACAGACCTGGCCTTCGTCGTATCCTTTCTTCTTATAATCCTCTCTCTCTCTCTGTCTCTCTCTCTCTCTCTCTCTCTCTCTCTCTCTCTCTCTCTCTCTGTCTCTGTCTCTCTCTGTCTCTCTCTGTCTCTCTGTCTCTCTCTCTCTCTCTCTCTCTCTCTCTCTCTCTCTCTCTCTCTCTCTCTCTCTCTCTCTCTCTCTCTCTCTCCCTCTCTCTCGTTCTCTCTCGCTCTCTCTCTCTCTCTCCATGATCTGCCTCCAAAAGACTCTTCTTACACATCCTCCTATTCCAGTTCCCAAATACCATTTTGTCTCTTCCTTACACTCTCTTTGTCTCGTCTAGGGGGTCTGCTGCACGGCGGAAACCAAACTGGGAAGGAGAGAAGAGATTGTGAAATTCAAGATACCACATTAAGCGGAAGTTAACCATTCATTCTAATAGTTTGCACAAGCAGCTAGTTAGAGCGATGGGCGGTAATATTGAGGGAGGGTACCCAATTTATTGGGTTTCAAGAAGGCGAGGATAAGAGGAGCTCGCTAATGAGAAGGAAAATTTCCTGATATCCATATGTGGTAGAAAATAGTTAATAGGGAGGAAGATGGGAGGTGTCGGAGCATGCGATAGTGCATACCGTCAGGGCCTTCATGAGTGTTGCGGCACGACTGTAAGGCAGCATTGAGTTCAGAGGAAGAAAAAGGTGTATTATAGGACTCATCAGAGGATAGGGTGAAGGTGATGGGGGTGCGTTCCTTGATGGTCTTAATGGAATAAAAGTGTGGGGAAATGTGAGAGCCACTACTGACCTGGCTGAAATAGTCGCCCAATTCATTAGCGACTTGCATTGGATTAGAGATGAGAGTATCTCGAATATGTAGGACGGAGGGTGGATGGGGGGGGGGGGGTATTTGCCTGATAGTTTATGGATCCGACGCCAAACAAATGAAATAGATGTAGATGTAAATGAGGAAGCAATTTCGCCAGGTATTTGTTTTACTGTTTCAGATTGTACGACGGAGACGATTGGAGCAGGTCACTAGATATTGTAGCATATCTGAAGTGGGCGAGAAGGGGGATGGAGGTGTAGCGATAGTAGAGAGTGAAGTGAAAATATGCCAGTTAGCTCTATCAAAGCACCTATTAGGAAATGAAAATGATTGTGTGCGCATGTCAAAGTGTGTGGGACGATCTGAATTAAGAATATATAGGTTATTTGTGGAGAGGAAGCGTTCTAGAGATCGGCATCGGGAGCTGGAGATAGAATCTCCCCAAAGAGTGAGGCGGCAATCAAAATCACCAACTATGAGTAAAGGTGGTTGTAGTTGGGAAATTAGAGTTTCAAAAGCAACAAAGTCAATAGGGTGGGAAGTGGAGAAGTAGATTGAACTGTGATCCAACGGCGAAGAAAGATGCAAATAACTGTGCACGGGACAGCGGTTTGAAAGGGAGATATGACATATGGTGTTTTCTGATGGAAAAGTATAGACGAGACATAAAGGGAATGTAAGGAAGAGACAAAATGGTAGTTGTGAATTGGAATAGGAGGATATGTAAGAAGTCTTTTGGAGGCAGATCATGGATGGATTATATGAAGAAAGGATATGACGAAGGCCAGGTCTGTGAGAATGGAAACCGCGAATATTCGAATGAGACAGTTTGGTTTTAGAAAAGGACTCGGTTGCAATGATACTTTGCTTATGTTGGTTCATGAAATGCAGTCTGCTTTAGACAAGGTTTGTCTCTGGATTTTAGTGCAGTTTTTGACACTGTTAATCACAAGGATTTTTATTTAATATTTAAATTACAGTCTGGTATTGTTGGTAAAGTTTAAGTATTTTAACTGAATTTTTAACTTGATGATAGTTTTAGCTCTTATTCTCGAATGTCTTCTGGGGTTCCTCAGGGTAGTGATCTTGGCCCATTGCTCTTTATTTTATAAAAAAACATATGTGATCTGGCATTACCAATAAAATGTCGGCATTATACTTCTCTCTATGCTGATATTCCTTCTCCGACTACTAGACAAATAGTAGGTGATATTCCTTCCCCGACAACTAGACAAATAGTAGGTGATATTCCTTCTCCGACAACTAGACAAATAGTAGGTGATATTCCTTCTCCGACAACTAGACAAATAGTAGGTGACAGTCTCACTGCAGACTTGATAATTCAATCGTGATCTCGGTGGGGCATGAAATTAAATCCTACTAAGCCTAAGGAAATGATTGTGAGTCGGTCTCGAACACTGCTGTCTCAGCATCCAAGTCTGCTGATTAATAGAGTGTGAATTGTTGGGGATATTCTCCTCTATCTCCCAAACAGTATAACATCACTTCATATCTCACCTGCCATTATAAGATATGAGCTTCGCTATCTCCCATCTTCGTTTGCCATAGTAGGGATTACGATGTCTTGGATAAACCCGTTTATTGTAGGGTTTGTAGAGAGAGCCTCTTCTGCGTTTATTCTTTATTGTTGCTAAGCCAAGCGAGGGGTTATGTACATCGCCGCTAGGGCATACATTTGAGAGGTCATAGAAAACGGATTGCATGTCGTTACAAGCGTATCACAAACATAATAAACAACGTTAGTCAATTTCTGCATGGGCACTTTAGAGTGTGTATAACATATAATTTAGTGTATGATAATATATAACATTAATCACTTCAGTGGATAAACCTGAAGCTCTTAGGTGTAACCTTTAATTCGCAGCTTGCATTTTAATTGCACATTAGGAATATGGCCAGGGCAATTTTATCCAAGTGAGGCATCATTCGCAACTGCAAGATCTATGACAGCATTACTCGTATATGCTTTTCTTTTATTCTGACTCATTTTGAGTATTGTTCTCGTGTGGTTATCTGCTGCAGAATCACACCTGAGACTGCTTGATCGTTCTTTTAATTCCATTAAATTTCTCGCATGACTTAAATTTGGACACTGGGCATCGTAAGTTTATTGGGGCTCTTTCAGTCGTATAGAAGATTGTAACTGATAATTCACATCCCCTCTATATGTTTTTACCCGATTTTTACCAACCTGGAAAATTTATCAGAAGTTCTATGACCCTAAATTCAATGAAATTTGATGTAAGTCGATCGTCTACAAGTCAGTTTTCTAGATATTTTGGAATAGATTTCTTTCAGTGATTGTAACTTCTCTGACGTTTGATAAGTTTAAAAGATCAGCTAACATGTTTTTCTTACATAAATAGCTGACTTTCTATCTTTTCGTTCTTGCTTAGCTGTATCTTGACCTGCACTGACACCTTTGGTGGTATAAATCTCGATTTTTTTCAGTGTGGCTCTTTGTATAGCTTACAATGATAATAATAATAACTATACTTCCACATTTGTTTTCAGTATGTAGATTGACGTGGCAGTATTTTAGCTCAAACTATATAATCTATGAGAAATAAAGGCACATTAAACACGGGGCGAACGAGAGGCGGGGAAACGAGAGATGTCGCGAGCACGTCTTCCTAAGGCGAGAGTCCCGGGCGATCTCTCTCTGCGGGATGGTACCCCCCTCCACACCAAATCTCCCGCGAAATATAGGTACTTTAAAAGATAGTGGTGTAACACTGCCCCCTCCTTATAAAAGGCCGACCCCGGTCGCTTATGTAGCACAAAATAAAGCATACATTATTTCCTTTTCAACTGGTCCACACATCATTTCATTTTAATTAATCACATAATCTTTCATCCACTCGGGTAGCTGCCTTCGTCGTTTTGAGCGAGCACCCCCACTGTGGGCAAGCAGTTCTGTTTCGTTGGTGGTAGCGTTCCCCACATCCACCAGTGACTCGCCAACTTTCTCAGCCATTTCACCACAGCCACCGCCACCACGACCACCATCTCCATCACCACCACTATACTGGCTCCACTGCTCCTCTTCCTCGTTTCTTTCCTCTTATTCTCCCTCCTCGCTTCCTCTTTCCCATGAGAATAACCATAGCATCTCCAAATGTGATCGTTTCTGACACCCACAATGAATTTTGTAGGTCACATCAGACATGGCCTGCAATATCTCGTAGGGCCTTTCCCAGGGACCAACGTTATACTTGACTTCTCTTGAATGCCAGTCATAGCCTGTCTTCATGGTGATGCCAGCCGTCCTTCTGCTGTTACGTGTTAATCAGTAAGCAGTGATCAGTCTTTCTTGCAACATCAGGGCATAATTGGATGTTACAGGTTCAGTAATTTCTTGGGGAGTCTATCCTGTTGCCAGATCTATCGGGTCGCAATTCCCTATCGAACATCACCTTGGCAGGAGTGTGGGTGGTCGCCTTATGCTGGGCTGAGAGATAGGCCATCAACAGTGATAGTAACTTCACGTCCCAGTCCCGCTGGTCGCTGCTGCAGTACTTGGCCACTTGGTGAATCAACATCCTGTGGAATCGCTCCACCAAACCGTCAGCCTGAGGCCTCAAGGGGGTGGTGTGGGTCTTCTTGATCCCCAGCAGCTGGCAACTCTCTTGGTACACTACAGACTCAAACTCCCATCCCTGGTCTAAATGTAACTCCCGAGCAACTCCGAAGCGTGTAATGAAGTTATTCACGAACGCCTCTGCCACTGCCTCTGCCTCGTGCTCAGGGAGTGCATATGCTTCAGGCCACTTTGTGAAATAGTCCATCACCACACAAATAAATCCATTTCCCTGTGTGGTGACAGGGAACAGTCAGACGATGTCCACAGCCGACCTGGTACAGCTGGAGGGGCACACAGTTTTTCCCTCACTGGCCCATTTTTGGCACACTTCACAGGTGTCACACCACTCCTGAACGTCTTGTCTCATTCCCACCCAATAGAAGTGCTGCCTTAACCTGGTCAGAGTTCTTTTTACACCCAGGTAGCTCCTGGTGATCCCACCATGCAACTCATGTAACAGGTCTCTCCTCAGGGAATGTAGCATCAGCACCACCCAGTAACTTGACCGTCCATGAGCATCGTCCCAGTGTCGCTGTAATATTCCATCCTCCAGTCGCAACATGGTCCACTGTTACCACAAGTGCTTGGTTACAGGGCTTTCTGCTGCTACCTGTGGCCAGCTAGGATGATCCGTGGATGCCTCCATCCACTTGATCAGGGGAGTTAGGTCCTCATCCTCCCTCTGTACCTGACGCCATCTCTCCTCAGCATCTACAGAGCCTCCCCAGACCTAGAGTTTCCGGCATGCAACCAACTCTTCCCTCCTCAAGCAATGTTGACACTGGTTCACAAGAGCGTCGTGGTCCATGTGGATAACAAATTTGGTGCCATACAAGTAAGGATGGAAATGTTTGGTGCTTTTCACCACTGCCAACAGTTCTCGGGATCTGTGAAATTGGCACTTTAATACACACACATAATTTCCCATCCTTCACCTGCGACAAAACAGCACCAGAACCTTCGGCACTAGCGTCAGTATCCAAGTAGGGACTGGCTGGGTCGGGGTAAGGCAGTACAGGAGGCTCAACCAAGGCTCGCTTCAGGCTATTGAAAGCCTCGTGACAGGCTTCACTCCACTGAAACAGTGCCCCTTTTGGGGGGAGATGGTGGAGAGGGGAGACAATTTATGCAAACTGCTTAACGAAACATCGATAGTAGGCGCAGAGGACCACAGAACTCCACATCAGTTACACAAATAGGAACAGGCCAGTCCTGTACTGCAGCCACCTTCTGGGGGTGTCTTTACCCCGTCTCTACCAACCATGTTCCCCATGAATGGTAGGTCAGATTGTAAGAATAGGCACTTTTTAGGGCTGAATTTCACATTGGCAGCCCTCAGCCGGTGAAGCACCTCCAGTCTCTCCAAATCCTCATCAAATGATCCTTCAAAGACGATAATGTCGAGGTAAACAAGGGCTGTCCTCTACTGCAGACCCTCCAAGACCCTCTCCATCATCCGTTCGAAGCAACTAGGGGCATTGCACAGGCCAGAGGACATAACAGTGAACTGCCACAGCCCCTAGCCAAAGGAGAAGGCTGTCTTAGCTTTATCCTCCCTTGCCATCTCCACTTGGTGGTAGCCAGACTTCAAGTCTAGCGTGGAGAGCCAGTGAGGGCCTGCCAGAGCATCCAGCGTGTCATCCATATGAGGCAAGGGGGAGAAATTCTTTGCTGTCTTGTTGTTAAGCACCCTATAGTCCACACATAACCGGTTAGTTCCGTCTTTCTTCGTCAGTAACACGACCGGAGACGATTATGGACTGTTGGACTGCTCAACCTCTTTATGCCTCCAGCTCCTTCACAGAACGCTATTTAATTGGCAGAGCATCTCCTGTTTTGTGATGTTGAACAAGCTCTGTGCGGCCCAAGTCGAGGTCACCCCTGCTGAACACATCAGCATACCCTGTCAGGGTGTTCCTTAACCTCTTGCTACCGATAGTCGAGGTGCACCGTACTCTGTGCCAGATCAGTCAGGTGGTCAGGGAGGGGGACATCATTAACTACCCCCTCATTTCCAGGTAGCTTTTTCTGAAAAGCCACCTCCTCGCTATTGTCTGCCTGCTCCAACGGTTCTATCGATTCTGGCATGCTGTCATGACCTGTAAACTTCCCAGATAACTCGTAGGGCACTTTAGGCTGTGTCTGAGACAATATGCATGCGCTCACCCGTTACTACCTCTACTGGAGCGATGCCGAGGGACAAAAGCACTTCTTTTTCTCATACCCTTAATTTCTGTTTCTTCAGATCGATACACGCTCCAAGCTGCATAAGGTAGACAATTCCATAGAGACAAGGATCCTCTATCTTGGCGGCATGCACAGGCCGTATCTCCTCACTGCCACCCACGACGAGTCGCTCCTCAACTGGTCTCCTGAGCGGCGTACAGTGTCCCATGACCCCACAGAGTTGTTCAGGTTCCCCACGAAAACCTTTAGCAGGTAACACATCGGGGTGCATGATAATTTTCTCAGCACCCATGCCAACTACCATCTGACACGGTTTCCCATCCACGGTTCCTCTTACATGGACCGTCGGAGCGGCTGCATGGCGGCAAATTACACTGTGTGGGTTGGCTGTTGGTCCCCGCATCGTTACCCACCTGTACATCTTTAGAGGCAGTACAGGCAACTGGAAAGTGGCCGCAACACCTTCAGCTCACACAGCATGGCTGGAAGGCAGAAATGGGCGTCCTTTCTAGGGAACGCATATTCCATCCCCTCAGGTAGTCACTCCGGCAGTGCCCCTTCTAGGCACACCCTCCTGTTCCTGCTTGACTTACAACTGCAGTTCCCGATCCTGCAGCGCGTCCACAAACTAATCCCGCGTCAGGACGGTCACCATGTCCTCGGCAGTGGCGGGGGAGGCGTGGCGGACGAGTGTCTCTAACTCCTGAGCCAAGTGAGGGAGAGACACCCTTGTCCCGCACCCTGGACTGTGATGAGGTTAAATGAGATAGCACCTCCAGTGCTGACCCACGAAGGCTGGAAACGAGTTGCAAAGCTTTCTCATTGTCGTCCCAACATTGAGCGCCAGCCAGGGGCTCGAACTAAGCCAGGTAGGCCTCCCAGGCCACCTTCCCGTCAAATTCAGATGGTTTCCGCCTCCATCCCTGGCAGTCACGAGGGTAGGCTTGAAGACTCTGCGGCAGCGGGGACGCGGAAGAATGCAAAGGGGGTGAACTAATTACCTGATGTAGGTGTGGGAGAGAGATGTGGGGTTAAGTCAGGAAAGAGTAATGAGAGCTGACTGACTAGTCGCGGTGACGTCACAGTTCGGTTTCGAACCATTTTTCTCTCATTTACAGCTGGCGCCCAGAGGCAAGTCAAGCTGCCGTGCCATCCACTCACCAGGATCAAACTGTACGTCCTTCAGCAGCCTTTACTCCTCTGGAGGTTCTTCATGTCCTCACCAATCTTGTCCAACTTTCTCATCATCTCCCTAAATAAATCCATCACATCAGGTGGGGTTTTGTTCCCAGCCTCACCCGCGCACTCCTCGTGTTCGTTTCCTGCCAAATCAACCTAAGCGTGAATGGCGACGCCGTTCTCACTTCCTTGCTCCCGTGCGACTAAAGAATGACATGCTAACCTCAGCAGCCGCTACGGGTCCGAGTGTGCACGTGGAGGCGAGCACTCCCAGTCCCTTTGTCTGAATTACTGTCAGATGAATACAAACACTGTTCACTTCTACTTTTATTAATCCACAAGAAATGAAGGCACATCAAACTCGGGGCGTCAATTACAGTCTCAGGCAGGGAAACGAGAGGTGTCGCGAGCACGTCTTCCTGAGAGTCCCGGGCTATCTCACTCTGCGGGACGAGACACCCCCTCCTCACCAAATCTCCCACGAAATATAGGTACTTTAATAGATGGTGATGTAACACTATGGAATGTCATTCATTTTAGCAATGTTTTTTTTTAAGGAAATAACTCTGCACTTGTTGAAATTTTAACATCCGAGAGAGGACCTTCCGAAAACTAACTTGTTCTGCTAAACAGCAGAAAAACAAACATGTTCCCACATTAAATGCTGCATCCGGAACTCTTCGTCATGCTCGTTCAGATATTTCAGGAGTCAGGACCAAGGTTAGACCTTGGGCAGGGACAGCAGGACAACGAGGCCGCGTTCGCAACCTCCACCCCCTTCGCTGCTCAGAACACAACCGGCTCGAAAGTAAACATTCACTCTTTTATCA
>NC_091563.1:3976136-3986136 GCF_042767895.1 Penaeus vannamei
TTTCCCCTTTCTTTGAGTTTTCGTGAAACTTGATTTTTGTTCCTAACATTGTTGATAATGATGCTGTTATTATTATTGGTTATGATTGTTATAATTTTATTAGTAATAGTAATAGCAATGGAAGAAAATCTGAAAACTAAAGAAAAGGGTAAACAGGTGCGATAGGTAGGACTAGTAATTGACTCCTTGGTGATTAAGCACTTGTGGATTCATCAAAATGTAAAGACACTCAGTAAACAAAAACACACATGGCAGGTATTCTTGCCATCCCAGCAACATTGGATTGATTAAAGACCCTTTCATTTGTATATTAACCCTGCTTTCTTACCATAAGTATCAGGTGAATGTTACCTCAGTGCATATCTATTCTCATTTTAGTAGAACAGAGACCAATTATATCAAATAGGGGTTGATTTCAGGTGAATATTAAAGTCTTCATGTATATCCTCTTGCAGGGTTATTGAGAGCAAGAATCCAGATTTACCTGTTGGCAGCTATGTGGTTGCTCAAGCTGGTTGGTGCACACATGCTAGACTACCTGCTAAGAGTTTCCAAATTGACAATTGGTTCAAACGGTCAGAGATATTGATTCCTTTGGAGCCTCTTCCTAGGAGCCTTGGTCTAGGAGTCATAGGCATGCCAGGGTAAGTGTAATACAAAGAGATTCAGACTGGAAATTCTTGTCACATTAACATGGTAACTTGCTGATGGACTCTTCTATGCATTTTTGCTAATTTTCCTCATTGGAGCCCGCAGGTGATTGTAATGAACATGCAAATTTATTATAATCAAAATGTTTTGCTTGTTCTAACATTCTGCATACTGTTTTTCTAAGTAGTGTTTTCTGTTATAATTTTACATGTATAAAGTGCCAGTATGTTGATGCTACAGTGCTAGTCATTTGTTTTGCATTTGTCAAGTTTACATAGATGAACATATACAGTTTATCATTGTAGTTAATTTAACATACTAATAACATAAAAGTGAATTTCTCTTCTATCAAGGAATTTATGTTGATAAATTAATTATATCTCCAAATGTTCACAGAAATACAGCTTATTTTGGATTGCTTGAGGTATGCAAACCAAAGGCAGGGGAGACAGTGCTCGTAAATGCTGCGGCTGGAGCTGTTGGCAGTACAGTGGTGCAGATCGCAAAATTGAAAGGTTAGAAAGATCATTATTATCATTGATAATTCTCTTTCGGTTCATTATTAGTGATATATAAAGCTGTATAGAAGAGGTTATGTATCTTTTTGTGAATAATCTTATGGATGTGATTTTGAGTCATTTGACAGAAGTTAGGTAAGACTTCACTGTTGTTGACTCATTGAAAAGTATAAGAAGGTTACCAGTTGTTCTAAGCATTAGCAAGATGGTAGGTATTTTTCAGAGCTTTAGAAATCCATTCATTTTTGTCTTTTTTGTAATTTTAATGATTTATAGATAGTACTATTGTATGATACTAACTGTTTTATATCCTTGGAAATTTTGACATCAGCAATGGTACTTTTTGTGTATAAAGGATATTATACTACAGTGTCCTTTTCATTGTTTACACTAATAGTTAATGCATCTAGGAGATATTTTTAATGGAATCCCCATATGCTAGTAGGCCATTTACAAGAATGCCTGACATAGGAATTAAGTAATTTACGAAAGGTTTGCCAAGATTTTTTTTTAATGACTTTGTATCTGTTAAGGATTCTTATGATCATATATAATGATATAATCAGGATTTTTACATCTTCTAATATCCTTACCCCCCTCCCATCCTATTGTCACAGAATGCAAAGTTATTGCCTTTGCGGGATCAGATGAGAAGGTGGCCTGGCTAAAAGAACTTGGAGCTGATCATGCTTACAACTATAAAACAACCAGTGTCACTGACTGCCTCTCTGAAGCAGCACCTGAAAAGATAAACTGCTATTTTGACAATGTAAGTTTTGGAGAAAGGTGAGTACTTGTTTGAGTTAAATAGATGATTTATTTTTATTTTTATAAAGGGATGTATTATATAGATATTAGTATTTATTTGTTTTGGTCACTGTTTATGTATTTTTCGTATAAAGTAGTGTGCCTCAATAGGAAATGTCAATGAAAATTGTGTATAAACAGGGTATCTAGTTTTATTTAAAAGAAAGAAACCTGTAAATATATATAACAGTGATAGATATGTAGTTCTTTTCATACAATTTAAAGACATACAGGTTAGTGCTGAGCATGCCACCTTCTGAAGACTATAGTACTTGTCATGGCATGACATGACTCTCATAAACAGGGCCAGTTTTGCAACTTATGAGGCCTAGTTAGGAGTGTTTTTGGTTCATAGCTAAGGTGTATATGAGTATTAAGATATAGATAAAATGTATTATGGGCTTTATATCTTATATTTTTAAATGGCAGCAGTCAGTGTATGCATAAAAAGTTCATATGTGTTAATGGTCCAAATTGATTTAAAAATTTTATACATATTAGCTTACAAGTAAACATGTGTTTATAAGTATTGCTTTACTGAAGAGATGGAAAGCTCCATTTATTAGTTTCTTGAAGAGATGAAAAGCTTTAGACAAAATGAAAATGAATACAAAAATATGGGTAATTAATAGATTGTACTTGGCGGCAGTTGTGCTTAAAGTTGTAAGAAAAAAGAGCTGAGAGAAGATACCTTCTTTCTCCAGGTTGGCGGAAAATTTACTGCAGATGCACTATCTCACATGGCTGATTATGGGAGAGTGGCAGTGTGTGGGTCAATTTCAAACTACACTAATGATGATCATTCAGGTGCGTGTCCTCTATTTTGGCTTATGCAATGACATGAATAAAAGAGAATAAAGGTGACCAAATTTATTGATATTGATATGGTGGTTCATGACATAATCAGTTTTGAAGATGATTTTATTTTGGACTTGCATATTATTTCAAATTCTAGACCCATACTGTGACCCTGTTGTGAAAGCTAAGAAACTTCACATTGAAGGTCTCAATGTCAACCGTTGGTCAGACTGGACTCAAGGGTTGGAACAGATGAAGGAGTGGGTTCTGGAGGTAAGTTTTTTATATGCTCAATTTTTTTATTTTTTTATTTGCAGGTGAAAAAATGTTGGCTTTTCATTGATCTGCTTTTACTTACAATCTCATTGGATTTGCGCCTATGCAAACAGTTCTCTTGAGAAGGTAGTGTAGACTGTAAAAAGAAAGTCAGCAGATATTTGGAAAGAGACACACATAATCTGCAATATATTCTTTTTTTTCTTTTTCTTTCCAGGGCAAAATTAAGTATAGAGAGACGGTGTATGAGGGATTTGAAAAAATGCCTGAAGCGTTCATTGGTCTTTTCTCTGGGGATAACATTGGCAAGGCTGTTGTCAAAGCATGAGGTATGGTTTTCCTTTTGACATTGGATTGTTGCTATATATATTTTTTTCTGAGTATTGATATACTCTTAAATAATGTGTTTTAATTTTTCAAACAATTTTGGCCTGTCCTTTTGGAAAGATGTTTTGGCTTTGTTAGATAAAAAACAGGAAAGTTTGTTACAAACAAATGATTTTCTTAAACTTTTAAGCTTATATTTTGTTAAGATATGTTAAACTATATTTGAGTGTGCTATCCAAAATAGATAAATATTTGTGAAAGAAACAGTTTGATAATTGTGATGTTTTTACTGATTTTGTTATAAACATTCTGTCATACTGTTTTAGAGAGCTTTATGCTATACAGATGCTTTATATTCATGTTTATTAAAAAAAAAAAAAAAAAAAAATACTTTCACACTCACATGCCGTGTTCAGAACTTCTTATCGTGCATAGACAGATGAGCGAATTAGTCGACAAAACATCAGGGATTATGTTTAGCTTTTCTGGATAAGTTGTCAAATTTGACCTTGAGAGGGCATATTATATTTAATGAGAAAGGTTTATTTGTAAGCAAAGAAGAAAGTGGATGTCACACGAAAAAATAATGTATGATTAAACCTGTCAAAATTGCCATTCAACTGTGTTAATGTTTCAACAGGCTGAACAGAATGCCATTTGATCTTCTTGCATTTTAAATCTGTAAAAACACATATACATTAAAATTACTTGCATGTGCAACCTTTCTTGGCTTGTAACAGCTAACTTGGGTTTTCATTCTGTAATTCCACAACAAGAGAGAATTACAGAAAAATTAGACTATGGCATCCACCATGCTTGTTAACTTGCTGAGCATTGAGGGAGATGATCAGATGTGGGCTTTGAACATGATAAACTAGTCCTTTTGAGATGCCAAGTCATGCGTCCAAATTGAACGAGCAGTTTTGAATGTAGCATTATTGACTTGTTAAATGTTATAAAGGGGTCCCATACAGAACTATTTATTTCTAATTTGCATGTTCCTTAATACCTAAGACTCTACAAAGTAGTCATTTGCACACAAATTTATACTGAGCAGATATTTATGATACACTTCTATAGTGTACACTGAATGGCTGGGATGGCCTCTCACATGTGAATCTTTTTTACAGAGAGTTACAGAGATTTTTCTTTTAATCTCACTTGTGTCAAGTTATAGGCAGTTGTTCAAATCAAGGACATTGCTACTTTGATTGTTATCAAACTTTATTCCCTCAGGGGAGAAATAAAAGTTGTGGTTTTAATTAATGAACTTGGATTTGTTACCTTGTTGCCATACACATACCCACAGTAGGAATGGATTTGTTGGGGCACTCTTGGTTTAAATGATTAAAGATCACATTATGACAGTGAAGGGCAGTACAAGCACTCTACAGCCACTGCTCATCAGAGGAATAGTACTGTCTAGCAATGGTAAAATGGGGCCACCCTAGTGGAGGGTCTGTCTTACCAATGATTTCCTGTCCAGAAGGAAGGAAGCTAATGCCTCAGAATTTTGACTACATCACTTCAGCACCAGCCAAAAATCATGGAACTAAAGTATGGAATCATAATAAAGCAATCAAAAGCAGACAAACAAACCAGCGGTATGAGTGTCTTGAATTGTTTGCATTACTGTAGATCGTTTTGTACTCATTTGTTACAGAGGTGCCTTATGTGGTCTACACTTGAAACAATATACTTTTTGTTTGAAGTGTCTCCTTTTTCTGTTCTCTGAAATTATGTATGTATAAAAAATACATAAGTTTGATATCAAGTAGATCAAGCTGATAAGGATGTCAGTTTAAGAATGAGTTTGTAAAGATGTAGGTTGTACAGTAATACTACAAGTAGACCTGGTGTAATGATGGCTGTGAGAAATTAAGTTTAAGATAATTTAGATGTAAGTAATGCTGGCTGTGATAAACTTAATTGGATAAAAGAAAGAAGAGCCTTGATCTCTGCATTGTAGCTGAGTAATATTAACCCATTGATACTGAGATGGTGTGGCATGGCCAACATGTCATGTCCACTGAGATTTTAGTTCATTAATTTTGTTGGCTCTGCAAGTCCCTAGTCTTCAGTAATTGACTACTAGTTCTACCTATCTCTCCTGTTTTGTTCTTTTCTGTGTTTATTAGAAAGATTCTTTTTTGTGTTTATTAGAAAGATTCTTTTTTTTACTGCTATTGATATTTTAAATGCATTATAATTGATATGATTTAAATATGAGTATCAACATTAATAGCATTAGATTTTTTATAAAAAAAATAATGGAATGGGAAGATCAAGTGAGATCACAGAGGGCTGAGTTGTTGTTTGTGTGCAAACAAAATTCACAAAACTAAACTACAGTGGAGGGTACCAGCCCCAATGAGTTAATAGATAGAACATTCTTGGATAGAATTAAAAAGGAAAATTGTAATTACAGAGATGTTGATTTTATGCAGATTATATTTGTGCATCTGCTGCAGCTGTGGTCTGGGGGTTTGCACGTCTCTCCCGGCGTATATGGTACTGCATATGGAATGGCCATAATTATTGAAATATTGCATATGTATGAGTTGTATTTTAAGGTGTTAATATGCTGAATATTGACCTGCTTTATAGGATTGAAATGATGTATGATGTACCATAGCAGGGGATGGTTAAACCTGTATGCAGATCAGGATATTGTTTTTCTTAAATAAAATGAACTTTAGAATTTGCCTTTCATGAATTTTCCAAAAGTCCTCATAGTTATACTTTTGTCAGAAATATGTGTTTTTGTAATATCGTTACTGTTTAGTATCCCAGTACTACTACTGCTACTACTACTACTATTATTATTATTATTATTATTATTATTATTATTATTATTATTATTATTATTATTATTATTATTATTATTATTATTATTATTATTGTTATTATTATCATTATCATTATCATTATCATTATTATTATCATTATTATTATCATTATTATTATTATTTTTTTTTTATTATTATTATAAACCATTATTGTTATTATTATCATTATTATTATTATTATTATTATGTTATTGTTATTGTTGTTACTATTATTATTATTATTATTATTATATATATATTTTTTAATATGATTAATATTATTAATACTATATTATTATTATTATTAATATGAATATTGTTAATAATATAAATATTATTAATGCTATATTATTAATGTTATTAATATTATTAATATTATTATTTTTATTGTTTTTGCTATTGTTGTTATTATTGTTATTGTTATTCGTCCTTTTATTATTATTATTATTAATATCATTATTTTAGTAGTATTAATAATAGTAGTTGATGTATTATTATTATAACCATATTAATAATGATGATAATATTGATGATAATATTATTATTGTTATTATTATCCTTGCTTAGACCTTGTGTCCAGTGAGTTGGGTCATCGGTCTCAAAAAGCAAGGTCTATATAAGTACTTATGGAGACCTTGCCAAAAAGTGCGACCGTACAATGGACCGAAGAACAAATTATCATCTGCTCTAGTTCAGGCCGGTCCTATGAGATTTGCAACGATTCGAACACCCGGCCTGTGAGATCTGCAACGATTCGAACGCCCGGCCTGAGAGATTTGCAACGATTCGAACGCCCGGCCTGTGAGATTTGCAGCGATTCGAACACCCGGCCTGTGAGATTTGCAACGATTCGAACGCCCGGCCTGTGAGATTTGCAACGATTCGAACGCCCGGCCTGTGAGATTTGCAACGATTCGAACGCCCGGCCTGTGAGATTTGCAGCGATTCGAACACCCGGCCTGTGAGATTTGCAACGATTCGAACGCCCGGCCTGTGAGATTTGCAACGATTCGAACGCCCGGCCTGTGAGATTTGCAGCGATTCGAACACCCGGCCTGTGAGATTTGCAACGATTCGAACGCCCGGCCTGTGAGATTTGCAGCGATTCGAACACCCGGCCTGTGAGATTTGCAACGATTCGAACGCCCGGCCTGTGAGATTTGCAGCGATTCGAACGCCCGGCCTGTGAGATTTGCAACGATTCGAACGCCCGGCCTGTGAGATTTGCAACGATTCGAACGCCCGGCCTGTGAGATTTGCAACGATTCGAACGCTCGGCCTGAGAGATTTGCAAGGACTCGAACGCCCGGCCTGGATTAAACATTTTTACTCTTATTAGGAGCATTAAGGCTTGGCCCTTCATCAACTAGCCCATCTCAATTTGATTTCGATGATTTCTCGACACCCGCCTCTCCTTTGACCCCGGCTCCGACCACGGATACTGATACTCGATGTTTATTGACAATATCCATTCCGCCCCACCCAGGTCATTACTCAACCTTGGGAATACACCTCTTACTCTCTCACGGTATTCTCCACACTATCTTCTACTCCCCAATCTTCGTCATTGTCTACCCCTCTCCCTTTATTACTACTCTCCATCCTTATTAACCCCCCCCCCCCCCCACACACACACAGAACTACTTCACTCCACACTATCCCATCTTCCTCCCGCCATTGTCCTTCTACAACTTCCATCTCTACAAACCTTTTGGGTACTCTCTTTGGCCCAGCCAAGTGGGATCGATTCTTAGTGATTGCACCCACAACTCCTTACTCTAAAAAAAAAACTTCACTCCCAATAATGTCTCTATAAAGAAGTAGGTAAAGTTTCTTTTTGCTATCGTCCCAATCGTTCACGCCTTGTCAGTTACATCTGAATTACAAGCTCATGCACAATCTACTGTGACCTCACTGGCAAACCAATTCCTGCCGAATCTCACTTCTCTTTTATTACTTGTACCGGAACTGTTTGTCTCCCCGACTGATTGTCATATTTACGGCAAGAACTGGATAGACTGAAAACGACTGACTTGCCCGCCCTGCTGATTATGATGCAGTGGCAGTACAGTGGCTACACTATTCCTCACATATGCTAGCATAAGCCCTACAGCAACATTACCAATTAGCTTCCGTAGACATGACTCCCCCCTTGAAGTTTATATTGGTGGAGTGTCCTCTCCCCTAGCCCCCTTCCTCCCACCCTCTCCCAACACACCTCATCCTATCCTATCCTCCACGTGCACCATTCCCTCTTCATTTCTCATTATCCTTACCGCTCCTACATGGATGCTCACGCGAATCCCTTCTGTTGCAAGTGTCCTTCTCCGGACCCCTCCCCTCCTTACATTCTTCCTAATACTTCACCGCCTTCCCCAGTCCCCTTATCTCATTCACCGGATTCTTCTACATCAACAACCATGTCTACCCATATTACCCGTTGATTGTTTCATTTTTTCAAAACAGCTCTTTTGACAGTTTTCCTTAAACACTTCCTATTACTTCCCCATCGACAGATACGCTCCATTTCATCCAATGATCCTATGCCCTTAACCCTTTCCTTTACTAATCCCCGATTTACTTGATATGCACCCCCTCTTTACCCTTTTCCTTAGCGTACTATTCTGTAACACTATATCCTTTGACATCCTAATCGTTAACTCATTTTTTATCCTTTTCGCCTCAATACTTTACCATAGTGCTCTTTGACCTTTGATGTCTAGTATATTTAGTTGTTTCAACCATTAACCATTAACTCGGGCTACTGGAGGTAATTCAATAAAGTGGCTTCTGTCGCGCTGTGCAGCTCGTTACAACATCCATCATAGCCAGTGGTATCTTATGATTTGTCATGTACACTGCAAAGTAGTTTGTCTTACGGGGTGACTAATCGTGGCGACGACAGAATGCTTGATACCAATACCCTGTAATGTCTATCATAGTCAACTTGAATCACTTACAGGAATCAATCAAGAACAGAGAGGTCATATGTTTGTGACTTCACTACGATCACTAAATCCTGAATTAGTAAGGAAAGTATGTCTAGTAGGAATAGGAACTGAAAAGCTGGTTGGCACATTTTACGAACGTTCCATAAGCGGTAATGGCGGCGCCACTTCGCTAGACGTCATGCTTTGATAATTATTATATTAGTCTATGTTCAAGTTTAGGAGCGTTTTCTTTCTCTTTAAGGGTTTGTTTTGTATATTGCGACTTTTATCTTCGTATCTGTTTCGTATTTTTTTCTATATTCTGTCCTTAATAGACATCTTCACATCACACCGGAGAAGATAGAAAATAGGGTATGTAAAAATGCTACGTCTAGTGTCTAAAGGCCGTATGCTTAAAGAAATTGCGTAACACAAATCCGTTTTTAACACAATTTTCTTATGCTAGAATCTTCACGAATATAGGAAGTCTGAACGTAATTTTAGAACGGTCATTTTCAAAAATAAAAAGGTCTTGCCCTCTTGCATTTTTTTTATATACCAATCGATTTTTTTTTTCAGTATTGTTCCTTAGTAGAGGATTTTGTGCTTAAAAGTGTGGATTATACACGCGCTTTCCTCCTGTCGACGCGCAGGTGCCACACGTAAGCGGGATTAAAGTTAACCGGTATTTTTTTTTTTAATATGGTTTGCTGTTTTGTTTTGGCAATACTTACATCATTATCCTTCGAGACAGAAAGTGAACATTGTCCATCCATCTGATATCTTACTTTGCGAAATTTAGGGCAAATGATAGATTTGTGCCAGCGTTGAAATAGAACTACGAAACGACCAGAAACTGAAAGAA
>NC_091563.1:4003636-4006136 GCF_042767895.1 Penaeus vannamei
AATAATCATAATAACAAAGTTGATACATACATACTGGTTTTAAATACTTTTACCAAACATATGAATGTTTACTGGAAATCAAGTACTACAACCCCCCCCCCCCCCCAACCTCCCACCAGAGAAAGACCGGATGTCCTTCTAACGGCCATCGGGATGTCTTCAAAAAGTCTACTTGGCAACTCTCGGTGTCCGCATATATATACCCATCATTTGGCGATTTGAATTCAGATAGTCAGAACCACATTAATGATAATAATGATAATATAGCAATGATGACAATACTAGTACTATTGATAAGAATTTTAAATGACTATTTGTAAAGATAATATCATTTTTTGTCTATGATAGCAGTTGTTAATATTAACAGCAGTAATAATGATACTGATGATAATGATAGTAATAGTAATAAAATTAGTAGTAACAATAATGATAATGATGATGGCGATGATGACAGTGAAACTAATACTAACACTAACTCTAATACTGATATTAATACTAACACGAATTCTAATAATAATACTAGTATTAACACTAATACTAATACCAATACTTATACTAATACCAACGCTAATTCTAATACTAATACCAATACTTATACTAATACTAAAGCTAATTCTAATACTAATACCAATACTTATACTAATACTAACGCTAATTCTAATACTAATACCAATACTTATACTAATACTAACGGTAATTCTAATACTAATATCAATTCTTATACTAATACTAACGGTAATTCTAATACTAATACCAATACTTATACTAATACTAACGCTAATTCTAATACTAATACCAATACTTATACCAATACTAACGCTAATTCTAATACTAATACCAATACTTATACCAATACTGATAATGCCCTTAAAAAAAAAAAAAAAAAAAACAGAAACAAAACAGAAAAAAACTCACATAATCCGTGACAAAAGAGGAGGAACCGCATGAGTATGTGTTTTTTTTTTTTACATCGCGGCCAGAACACGAGCGGCATGTTGCTCGTTCTTTCCCATTAGCGGGCGGCGGCTCGGACAGGGCGGAGGTGCCTGCCTGTCCCCCCGAGTTTTAAAAGCTCATCGTGAATTACGAGGGGGCGACTTTTCACTCATCTTTAGAGAGCCACTAAGCTTTCATTGGTCGTGGGCTGTCTGTGGTCGTGGTCTTGAGGTGGCTACGGGTTATGATCACACACATACGCACACAGACACACGCACACAGACACACACACACGCAGACAGACAGACAGACACGCACACATACCCATATACACATACATATATTTATACATATACATACATATGTATATATACATATACTTATACATATATACATATACATACATATATATGCACACACATGCACATATATGTATATATACCTTGATTTCTTTTTTATTTTCTTCTTTTCCTTCTGATAATTGTGTCAGTTGGGAACCGTATGTAGTGTTAATAACAGTAAAGAGATAGAAAAGCATGTATACAAATACATTTCGTACCACTCACAGGAAAAAAAAAAAATCCTTGTTTCTAATGCTATGTAGTGTCTAAAGAGGCCGCGAGAATACAATGGAAATCTACGGAAGTGTCACCTCGATTTCATTACACAACTCCTACTTTTCCTTGGGGCAAGAGTATGGTAGCTTGTGTATGTCCCTTCTTCCCGGTCACTGTGTTTAGGATTCCCGGTCTTACGTGCTAATGGTGGTCCGTAAGCTAAGGCAGTTCATTAGGCGTCTGTAGGTGAGGAAAGACTGCTCTATTGCCTTACAGGTAGCTTGGGGTCTCCAGTCTGTCCCTGCGTGTTTCTTCTTCTCTGACAAGAAGGAAGTGGATGACAGGGGTGTTAATATAGGGTATTATTATATACATATGACGCAAATAATATGTTTCAGGACGTACATTTTCCTAACAATTTTGGTACGAAGTTTTACGTTTTCTATGAATATTTTCCCCGGGGTACTATTTTATTTCTAGCCAAACAAACTATTGCTTTCATTTCTTCTATCATCACAACAAATTATGCAGCAAAATAGAGACAAACTATTGCTTTCCTTTCTTCTATCATCACAACAAATTATGCAGCAAAATAGAGACAAACTATTGCTTTCCTTTCTTCTATCATCACAACAAATTATGCAGCAAAACAACCTCTAGCCTTAAAACTACAGAAAAAAACAACTGCAGCGTTGGTCGCCAGTCAACGAAACAGCCGAAAAGAACAGAGACTTCCTCCAGAAATAGAGCACGTTCGCTCCATCTAGTAAACTTGTTAAGCCTAGTGTTTTCCCAGCGATTAATTCTGTACCTACTTTATACGGGCAGACTCACACAGGGAAGTCTATTTATATACACGTGTGTAATTTGATTTGTTTACTACTTACACTGGTGGAGCGAAATGTGTATGTGAAATTAGGTGTATATACACATACGAATATGCATTCACACACACATATATATACATACATAAATGCATACAAACATAGATAGACACATACGTGTTT
>NC_091563.1:4011136-4016136 GCF_042767895.1 Penaeus vannamei
AAAATAATCCTTATTCGCATTCTACCCTCTCCCCCCAAAAAAGAATCCTTATTCGCATTCTACCCTCCCCCCCCCCAAAAAAAAGAATCCTTATTCGCATTCTACCCTCCCCCCCCAAAAAAAAAGAATCCTTATTCGCATTCTACCCTCCCCCCCCAAAAAAAAGAATCCTTATTCGCATTCTACCCTCCCCCCCCAAAAGAATCCTTATTCGCATTCTACCCTCCCCCCCAAAAAAAGAATCCTTATTCGCATTCTACCCTCCCCCCCCAAAAGAATCCTTATTCGCATTCTACCCTCCCCCCCAAAAAAAAAATCCTTATTCGCATTCTACCCTCCCCCCCCCCAAAAGAATCCTTATTCGCATTCTACCCTCTCCCCCCCAAAAAAGAATCCTTATTCGCATTCTACCCCCCCAAAAATAATCCTTATTCGCATTCTACCCTCCCCCCAAAAAAATCCTTATTCGCATTCTACCCTCCCCCCAAAAAATAATCCTTATTCGCATTCTACCCTCCCCCCCAAAAAAGAATCCTTATTCGCATTCTACCCTCCCCCCCAAAAAAGAATCCTTATTCGCATTCTACCCTCCCCCCAAAAAAATCCTTATTCGCATTCTACCCTCCCCCCAAAAAAAATCCTTATTCGCATTCTACCCTCCCCCCCCCCCAAAGAATCCTTATTCGCATTCTACCCTCCCCCCAAAAAAAAGAATCCTTACTCGCATTCTACCCTCCCCCCAAAAAGAATCCTTATTCGCATTCTACCCTCCCCCCCCCAAAAAAAAAGAATCCTTATTCGCATTCTACCCTCCCCCCCCCAAAAAAAAAGAATCCTTATTCGCATTCTACCCTCCCCCCCAAAAAAGAATCCTTATTCGCATTCTACCCTCTCCCCCCAAAAATAATCCTTATTCGCATTCTACCCTCTCCCCCCCAAAAAAAAGAATCCTTATTCGCATTCTACTCTCCCCCCCCAAAAGAATCCTTATTCGCATTCTACTCTCCCCCCCCAAAAGAATCCTTATTCGCATTCTACCCTCCCCCCCAAAAGAATCCTTATTCGCATTCTACCCTCCCCCCAAAAAGAATCCTTATTCGCATTCTACCCTCCCCCCAAAAAGAATCCTTATTCGCATTCTACCCTCCCCCCAAAAAAGAATCCTTATTCGCATTCTACCCTCCCCCCCAAAAAAGAATCCTTATTCGCATTCTACCCTCCCCCCCCCAAAAAAAAAGAATCCTTATTCGCATTCTACCCTCCCCCCCAAAAAAGAATCCTTATTCGCATTCTACCCTCCCCCCCCCCAAAAAAAGAATCCTTATTCGCATTCTACCCTCCCCCCCCAAAAATAATCCTTATTCGCATTCTACCCTCTCCCCCCAAAAATAATCCTTATTCGCATTCTACCCTCTCCCCCCAAAAAAAAAGAATCCTTATTCGCATTCTACTCTCCCCCCCCAAAAGAATCCTTATTCGCATTCTACTCTCCCCCCCCAAAAGAATCCTTATTCGCATTCTACCCTCCCCCCCAAAAGAATCCTTATTCGCATTCTACCCTCCCCCCCCCAAAAAAAAGAATCCTTATTCGCATTCTACCCTCCCCCCCAAAAAGAATCCTTATTCGCATTCTACCCTCTCCCCCCAAAAATAATCCTTATTCGCATTCTACCCTCCCCCCCAAAAAAAGAATCCTTATTCGCATTCTACCCTCCCCCCCCCCAAAAAAAAATCCTTATTCTCATTCTACCCTCTCCCCCCCCCAATAAAAAAAAATCCTTATTCGCATTCTACCCTCTCCCCCCAAAAAAAATCCTTATTCGCATTCTACCCTCTCCCCCCAAAAATAATCCTTATTCGCATTCTACCCTCCCCCCCAAAAAAAGAATCCTTATTCGCATTCTACCCTCCCCCCAAAAAAGAATCCTTATTCGCATTCTACCCTCCCCCGCCCCCCCCCCCCAAAAAAAAAAATCCTTATTCGCATTCTACCCTCCCCCCCCAAAAAGAATCCTTATTCGCATTCTACCCTCCCCCCCCAAAAAAAAAAAATCCTTATTCTCATTCTACCCTCTCCCCCCCCCAATAAAAAAAAATCCTTATTCGCATTCTACCCTCTCCCCCCCCCAATAAAAAAAAATCCTTATTCGCATTCTACCCTCTCCCCCCAAAAAGAATCCTTATTCGCATTCTACCCTCCCCCCCAAAAATAATCCTTATTCGCATTCTACCCTCCCCCCCCAAAAGAATCCTTATTCGCATTCTACCCTCCCCCCCAAAAAAGAATCCTTATTCGCATTCTACCCTCCCCCCCAAAAAAAAAAAAGAATCCTTACTCGCATTCTACCCTCCCCCCCCAAAAGAATCCTTATTCGCATTCTACCCTCTCCCCCCAAAAAGAATCCTTATTCGCATTCTACCCTCCCCCCCAAAAATAATCCTTATTCGCATTCTACCCTCCCCCCCCAAAAGAATCCTTATTCGCATTCTACCCTCCCCCCCAAAAAAAAGAATCCTTATTCGCATTCTACCCTCCCCCCCAAAAAAAAAATCCTTATTCGCATTCTACCCTCCCCCAAAAAAGAATCCTTATTCGCATTCTACCCTCCCCCCCCCTAAAAAAATCCTTATTCGCATTCTACCCTCCCCCCCAAAAAAGAATCCTTATTCGCATTCTACCCTCCCCCCCCAAAAAAATCCTTATTCGCATTCTACCCTCCCCCCAAAAAAGAATCCTTATTCGCATTCTACCCTCCCCCCCAAAAAAGAATCCTTATTCGCATTCTACCCTCCCCCCAAAAAAAGAATCCTTATTCGCATTCTACCCTCCCCCCCCCCCAAAAGAATCCTTATTCGCATTCTACCCTCCCCCCAAAAAAAAAGAATCCTTATTCGCATTCTACCCTCCCCCCAAAAAAAATCCTTATTCGCATTCTACCCTCCCCCCCAAAAAAAAGAATCCTTATTCGCATTCTACCCTCCCCCGCCCCCCCAAAAAGAATCCTTATTCGCATTCTACCCTCCCCCCCAAAAAAAATCCTTATTCGCATTCTACCCTCTCCCCCCCAAAAAAAAGAATCCTTATTCGCATTCTACCCTCCCCCCCCAAAAAGAATCCTTATTCGCATTCTACCCTCCCCCCCCCCAAAAAAAAAAAATCCTTATTCGCATTCTACCCTCCCCCAATAAAAAAAAGAATCCTTATTCGCATTCTACCCTCCCCCCCAAAAAAGAATCCTTATTCGCATTCTACCCTCCCCCCCCCAAAAAAAAAAGAATCCTTATTCGCATTCTACCCTCCCCCCAAAAAAGAATCCTTATTCGCATTCTACCCTCCCCCCCAAAAAAAAAAAAAAAAATCCTTATTCGCATTCTACCCTCCCCCCAAAAAATAATCCTTATTCGCATTCTACCCTCCCCCCAAAAAAGAATCCTTATTCGCATTCTACCCTCCCCCCCCCCAAAAAAAAGAATCCTTATTCGCATTCTACCCTCCCGCCCCCCCAAAAGAATCCTTACTCGCATTCTACCCTCCCCCCCAAAAAAGAATCCTTATTCGCATTCTACCCTCCCCCCAAAAAAGAATCCTTATTCGCATTCTACCCTCCCCCCCAAAAAAAAAAAAAATCCTTATTCGCATTCTACCCTCCCCCCAAAAAAGAATCCTTATTCTCATTCTACCCTCCCCCCCCCAAAAAAAAAGAATCCTTATTCGCATTCTACCCTCCCCCCAAAAAAAAGAATCCTTATTCGCATTCTACCCTCCCGCCCCCCCAAAAGAATCCTTACTCGCATTCTACCCTCCCCCCCAAAAAAGAATCCTTATTCGCATTCTACCCTCCCCCCCAAAAAGAATCCTTATTCGCATTCTACCCTCCCCCGCCCCCCCAAAAAGAATCCTTATTCGCATTCTACCCTCCCCCCAAAAAAAAGAATCCTTATTCGCATTCTACCCTCCCCCCAAAAAAGAATCCTTATTCGCATTCTACCCTCCCCCCAAAAAAGAATCCTTATTCGCATTCTACCCTCCCCCCCAAAAAAAGAATCCTTATTCGCATTCTACCCTCCCCCCAAAAAAGAATCCTTATTCGCATTCTACCCTCCCCCCAAAAAAAAGAATCCTTATTCGCATTCTACCCTCCCCCCAAAAAAGAATCCTTATTCGCATTCTACCCTCCCCCCAAAAAAGAATCCTTATTCGCATTCTACCCTCCCCCCCAAAAAAAGAATCCTTATTCGCATTCTACCCTCCCCCCAAAAAAGAATCCTTATTCGCATTCTACCCTCCCCCCAAAAAAAAGAATCCTTATTCGCATTCTACCCTCCCCCCAAAAAAGAATCCTTATTCGCATTCTACCCTCCCCCCAAAAAAGAATCCTTATTCGCATTCTACCCTCCCCCCCAAAAAAGAATCCTTATTCGCATTCTACCCTCTCCCCCCAAAAAAGAATCCTTATTCGCATTCTACCCTCTCCCCCCCAAAAGAATCCTTATTCGCATTCTACCCTCCCCCCCCAAAAAGAATCCTTATTCGCATTCTACCCTCCCCCCCCAAAAGAATCCTTATTCGCATTCTACCCTCCCCCCCCAAAAAGAATCCTTATTCGCATTCTACCCTCCCCCCAAAAAAAGAATCCTTATTCGCATTCTACCCTCCCCCCCAAAAAAGAATCCTTATTCGCATTCTACTCTCCCCCCAATAAAAAAAAATCCTTATTCGCATTCTACCCCCCCCCCAAAAGAATCCTTATTCGCATTCTACCCTCTCCCTCCCCCCAATAAAAAAAAAATCCTTATTCGCATTCTACCCTCCCCCCAAAAAAAGAATCCTTATTCGCATTCTACCCTCCCCCCAAAAAAAGAATCCTTATTCTCATTCTACCCTCCCCCCCAAAAAAAAGAATCCTTATTCGCATTCTACCCTCCCCCCAAAAAAGAATCCTTATTCGCATTCTACCCTCCCCCCCAAAAGAATCCTTATTCGCATTCTACCCTCCCCC
>NC_091563.1:4023636-4026136 GCF_042767895.1 Penaeus vannamei
TAATAAAGATATCAATAGTACTATTGATTACTATGGTAACCATTAAAATTGATATGCGATAATGCGATAAAAATATCAATAATGATATTGAGTTTAATTATAAACATAATAACGTCAATGATGATAATAGTAATACAAGTGATAATTATGCAAATTGATGCATCATTAATAGTAATATAGATAATGTCCAAATCAGTGATACCAATAACAATACTAATGATAAAAATGATGACCATGATAATAATAATAATAAATGATGATAGCAATAATAATAAGAATAATAACAAAAAATGATGGTAATAATTATAACATCAGCAATAATAATAAGGATACCAAAAATAATGATAATGATGACGACAGCAACAATAATAATAATAATGATGATGATGATAATAAGGATAAAAATAACTAATAATCATAATAAAACAATAAGAATAAGAATAAAAATGATAACAATAAAAATAATAAAAATGATAACAGCACCAACAATAACAATAATAACAACAACAATAATGATAATAATAATGATAACAATAAAAATGATAATAATAAGGATGATAATCATAACAATAACAATTATGATAATAATTATGATAATAACGATAACAATATTGATTATAATGATAATAACATTAATTATAATCATAAGAATGGTGATAATAAAAACAATAATAACTATAACACTCAAAATGATAATGGTGATAAAAAAAACATTATAACAATAATAATAATAATATTGGTAATAATAATAATAATAATTTTGAAAATAATATTAACAATAATGATAATAATAATAACAATATTATTATTATTATTATTAATGATAGTAACAATGATAACAACGAGAACAATTATGATCATAACAATAATGATAATGGTAAAACAATAATAATGATAATAATAATAATGATAATAACAATAATAGCAATAGCAGTAATAATACTTATTATAATAATAATTATAACAATGATAATAACAGTATAATAATAATGATAACGAATAATAACAATGATAAAGATAATGCTAACAATAATGCTAATGACACTAATAATAAATGATGATTATGATAATAATAACTATGTAAACATTACAACAAAAATGCTTATAAAAATAATACCGTTAATACATTATCGTTATGATTGTTATTATAATCATTATCACAACAAAGG
The DNA here is from genome assembly GCF_042767895.1 of Penaeus vannamei. Lineage (NCBI taxonomy): Eukaryota > Metazoa > Arthropoda > Malacostraca > Decapoda > Penaeidae > Penaeus > Penaeus vannamei. The sequence continues at coordinate 4,024,806 of NC_091563.1, forward strand.
AATGCGTAAAATAAATGCACAAATGCGGCATTGTAGAGAAACGGAAATGCATAGAAAACAACAATGCCCTTCAGCTTTGGCTCAAATCTTTGGCAGCAAAAAGAAAATCGAGGAAGGCAGTTTTCAGAAAAGAAAAGTGCTAAATATGAGCAACAACAGGTTATGTTTCCAAACCATAATTTCACTTGAGGTGTACGAGAATTAAATAAAGGCTCGAAAATGTCTTTAATTTCGGTGACGTTTTCTGTTGATAACGTTTTCTTTGATGCAGTGTTGATAACGTTTTCTTTGATGCAGTGTCGATAACGTTTTCTTTGATGCAGTGTTGATAACGTTCAGTCCACGTAAGACCGTAAGGTTTTGTTTCTTCCAATTTACGGAGCGATTTCCTGTTAAGAAAGGTGTCTCCACACTAAAAGGAATGGGAAACCACTAAGCTAGGAATCATAAGTGCTTGGGTGTCATTTGGAGCGTATAATTCTCTCGATGAAGTCTCTGTATTTCGAAACTCTTGTGTAAACGCCCGGCTGGTTGGGTTTCGCGCAGGATTTGCCCCACGAGCTGATTCCTGCGAGGGTCCACACGCCCTCGCGAAGCACCACCAGGGGGCCACCGGAGTCGCCCTGGAATGCAGGTTTATATTTATCCATCTGTTTTTTCTCTCTGTCTGTCTCTCATTCTCTCTCTCTCTCTCTCTCTCTCTCTCTCTCTCTCTGTCTCTGTCTCTGTCTCTATCTCTATCTCTGTCTCTGTCTCTGTCTCTGTCTCTGTCTCTGTCTCTGTCTCTGTCTCTGTCTCTCTCTCTCTCTCTCTCTTACTCTCTGTCACTCTCTCTCACTCTTACTATCTCTCTCTCTCTCTCTCCCTCTCTCTCTCTCTCTCTCTCTCTCTCTCTCTCTCTCTCTCTCTCTCTCTCTCTCCTCCCTCCCTCCCTCCCTCCCTCCCTCCCTCCTCCCTCCCTCCCTCTCCCACTCCCTCTCCCTCCCTCCCTCCCTCCCTCCCTCCCCCTCTCTCCCTCCCAAACAGACTTATAAAGACTGGAAAATAATCCTGCTTATATTCCTACCACATCTCCCACAGTAAACCTACCTCACACGTATCCTCCTTGCCCTCCTTGTATCCCGCACACAGGAATATGTCCGGGATGTGCTCCCTGTAGCCAGCCTCCAGGAACATGGCTGTGCACTTGGCGTTGCTGACGATCGGGAGTTCCACCTTCTGCAGGACGGAGGGCAGGGGGCCTTCTGGAGAGGGGGGTGGGGGGGAGAGGGGTGAGTTCGACGGGGTACGATAGGTATATATGTATTGGTAACGGTATATGTATTTTAGTG
>NC_091563.1:4038636-4048636 GCF_042767895.1 Penaeus vannamei
GTATTGTGATTTGTGGTTTTCATTAACTTTGATGTAATTCATATTGTTATTATATATGATTTACCTTGATAATATCTCCGGCGACTGGTATTTATTTTTTGAAAGACAGTCTAAAGTTGTTTATATTCTACGTGTATGCTTTGTAATATCTGCACGAATGGAGGTGGATAATTGCCACTGGATATTATCAGTGTATTGACTACCACTTTGTCATGTATCTGGTGCATAATTAATTTCTGTTTAGTCGAATTATGGTTATAACCAAGATACTCGTGTATGCTGTGATGCAATTTATTTAGAATTTCCTCCATGTTCGGTTCTCCAGAATACAAAAAATAAACGTCATCAAAAATTAAAAGCTCTCTTAAAGGAAAAGCAACAGAGTAATAAATATTTAAAAGTAAACAACAAAAGTATTATCTGTGCTCGGTTAAGACGCGGGAAACGAACCTAGCGCAAGATAAAGAATGCTAAATCTAGCAGGACGCCTATTTGAGCACAACTTTCTTAATGGCTGCATCAAAATTAAAATGTCTCTTAAAAAGTCAGGAAAAGCAACAAACTAATAAAGATTTAAAAGTAAACAACGAAGAAGAGGTATATTCTGTGCGGGGGCGCTCGGTTAAGACGCGGGAAACGAACCTAGCGCAAGATAAAGAATGCTAAATCTAGCAGGATGGCTATTTGAGCGCAACTTTCTTAATGTCTGCGAGTGGATTAGGCTGAAGAGAAAAGTTCGATTTTTTCAATTACTTGTAGTTGCGTAGGCGTAATAATGGCATTTCCCTGTGCCTAGTTTATCAGCGTGTAAACGTATTCCGAATTACACACATTGGAATTCTGGAATGATGATGGTGGGAAGAGGAGAAAGACGATGATAGGAATTACCTTCTTTCGAGCAAAACTATTTATCACCAATTCAGATAATTCGACAACATCCATCTCTATACTACTCTTAACACAGACTTATAAACTGTAAAATCACTCTTTAAGTCATAAGAATAACCATCGTAATAAATGGAATAAAGTATTTTGTATTTGAATTATATTTAGTGTCTAAAAAGGTCTTACATCTGCGAGTATTGGTAACGTTCCTATCCAGCAGGAGATTTCAACCCATGGCACGCGTACCACTAAGGGTTATTTTTTTAGGTATTCCCCGGGGAACGCCACCCTTATGCATCTCAGGACGTTTTATAGTATTTATTTTATAATGGTTTACGAGAAATATGAATATACTGTAGCTTCTTATCTTATAGAAGAATAATGATAAAAAAGAAGGAAAAGAGAAAACGCGAAAAGGGGAGAAGAATATAGACAGTATATAGAGATGAATAAAGAGCTGATAAAAAGAAAGAAAAAAATAAAAGATTAGAGGAGGAGAAGAGAAGAAAAGGAGAAGAAAAGTAGAAGAGATGTCTCTCCCTTTTCTCAGGATTATTTTAATACTATCACGGGTACTCATAGCTAGGATGAAGCGTCGATTATTATCTTAATTAGATAATTATGAGATAAATATCATAATTAGATAAATATCATAATTAGAGACAAATTAAGATATTAAAAAGATACAAAGCTGATGATAATAGTAATAATAGCAATGATAATAATAATCATTATGATGATAATAATAATAGTGATAATGACAATGATGATGATGATGATGATAATGATAATAATAATAATGATAATAGTAATAAAGATAATCATTATTGTTATAATATTGATGATGATAACAATAATAATAAAAATAATGATAATGATAATGATAATGATAATGTTTATGATGATAATAATAATAATGATAATGATACGAATGATAATGATGATATTAATAATAATAATGATTATAATGGTAATGATAATGATGGTAATAATATTAACAATGATAGCAATAATAACTGTTATTGATAATAATAACAAGTATAATAATAATAAAAATAAAAATAATGATGATAATAATGATAATCATCATAATGATAACAATAACAACAACAACAATAAAAGTGATAATGATAATAGCCATAATAATAATAACAATGATGATAATAGTAATGGTCATGATAATGATATTAATAATGTTGATAATGATACTAATAATAACACCAACAATGATAATAACAATAACCATAATAATATTAGATAATGATAATAATTAGTAATACAATTATTGATATTATTATTGTATCACTGACATGATGTATATTACTGTGTTCATGGATATAAGCTTTCTGATGTAAGAAAATCACTTAAAAGTAAGAAGTTATGTTTTGTTTTTTTCTGCAAAGCGCATCTCAAGTGTATTTTGTTTTTGAGAGCGTCGTTCCTTCCTGGCGAGCAGGCGGGAAGAAAGGTAAGCGGCAATTGATTGTCCTTTAAAATCAGCATTTGTGCAGCCTACGGTGACATATCCAAATATTTATGGTATGTGTTTTATAGATTAGGAACTAGTGTTGTGATTAATAAGTTACTGAAATGTGTTTATGAGAATATTCACAAGATATAAGCAGTGTAAGGTGCATCGTGCAGTGTTTGTTGTGCCTTGGTAGAATATTTCTCGTTTCGAAAAATCAGATGCCAAGTTTTATGTCACAGAAATAACATTGTATTAGAATACATAATATACATGAAATAACATAGAGAAAGATTATTTGAAAATGAAAACTTTGTTCAGATTTCAGAATCAGTGCGCAGGTAAAGGATATGTGTGAACGTCATTTTTAGGACAAGGATCAAAGGTTGTGGAGCCATTGAAATGATTTTTTTCCCCTAAATATATGTTATCCATGATATTAGGATATATTATCAAATTTGTGATGATCAAAGTTTTCAATTTCAAATAATCTTTCTCTGGGTTATTTCATGTATATTATGTTTTCTAATACAATGTTCTTTCTGTGACATAAAACTTGGCATCTGATTTTTATTTACTTTGACAAATGCTATGTTAGATTGCTTAGTTTATGGGAAGTGTTATTTACCTAAGATTGGATTACATTAAATTGATTTATTGTGTCAGATCTCTTAGCATTTCATTTTAGTTTGTTCCATAACGTATACATTTCTATTTGTGAGTGATGTTTGTGTACATCATATTTGTGTTATTTCTGTTGTGATTTCCTCCATTACATTACTGATCGTTTCGGGTCGATTTTTTCCCTTTACTCAATAAAGGTATTTTTAGGCTGAGGAGTTTCTGATCCTTATCTCCTAGAACAATTATTATTATCTATAATCATAATTCTCATTATCATGAATATCATCATAGATGTCATCATTATCATTCTTGTCATTATCATCATTATCATTACCATCATAGCAATTTTTGTCCTTCGTACTACTATTATTATTGTTATTAATACTATTATCGTAATCATTATTATTATCATTTATATGATAATTATTACTATTATCACTATCATTGTTATCGTTGTTATAATCTGTCGTTATTATCATCATTATCATTTATATCATTATTATTATTATTATTATTATTATTATTATTATTATCATCACTATCATTATTATCATTATTATTATTATTACCATTATTACCATCATCATTATCATTGACTGATTCTGTTTTACGTCACAAACTTCCACAGAAAGGTTAGGGCGGCTCCTTCTTTCGAAAGACTTTAGTTCTGACATTACTATAGTTTTTTTTTATATCATTATCATACTAATTACCATTGTCATTATAATTGATATTATTATCATTATCATCATCATTATCATTATCGTCATTACCTTTATTAATATCATTAGTATAATCATTATTATGATCATTATACTACTACTAGTACTACAATAACTACCATTTTTATTACTATGATTATTGTCTTTATTGGTATTACTTCATTGAAAGTACTATCATAATGATGATAATGATCGTAATATCATATCAATAATAATAATCAATCAAGGCTCGAAAAGTTTAGCAAATTGTGAGTAAGCGAAGCAACTGATTACAAGCCTTAGAAAGGATGCAGTTGACTGAAGGAAGCAACTCCCTTTTAAAAATCGCAGCACATGATTTCTATGTAGGAATTGCACGAACACTGCAAATTATTATAGGACATGAACAAAAGCTCTTAGATTTTTACAAGCAGTAAAAAATATATGGCGAGTTTACACCTGTATTTTGTTACCAAGTACCAATGAGAATGTAAGAGAAATGATTCAGTTTTAACGTATAATCACTGAACATTAATGCAAATTTGAACCACTATTGATGAAGTCATTTGTCATATGTGGCGCCTCGCGTCGGGACACTCACAAAACAGCCACAGTAAGATGTTTGAAAGGTTACTCGAGGCTTTCTGTTCACCACAGAACCAACAGACGTCTGAGGACACTGAACTGATGGACGCAAAGGCTGCATCGAAAGTTTTCCGCTACATGATCCATCAGATTGCGAATTGGTTCATCAAAGCAGACCCACGAGTATGCTCCTTCTCTCGCGGGGTGCTGAGGTGAAGCGCCTCTGGGGGTCACTTGGCAAATGGGAAGGTCTTGCAGTGGAACAAAGGGTTCTCATGCCTTGTATTGACTGAAACGTGAACTCAACATTCATTCAGTTGCTGCTCAATACCAAATTGTAGTCACCATTAAGATGTTCATTTGTGAACCGCCATAAGTTATAGTAGAGATTTTGGAACATCAGCAAGAGCATACACGGCAGTACGGGGCAAGAAACCAAATGAATGCTACACTCTCAGTGCCATGAAATGTTAGTTTAGAAGCAAAATAAACAGACAAGCCACAATTTGACTGATGTCAGCCACGCTTGTCACATCAGAACCTAAATTATTATTATATTTATCAACTGGAGCTAATTATACTAATGAAGCACGGAGTTTGTCGGAAATGTCTAGATTACTTTCCGGAGAGGATATTCATTGTTGCAGCCTGACTAGTGAAATATGTAACCGTACTCGGAGATGACGCTCCTGCAGGTCCTCATGCCTCTGAGAAACGACCAGCTCTATTCTCAAGGAACTCGTCTGCCTTCGTGCAAATGGGCGTATCTGAAGTACCACCTCTACCACCCTCCTTATTATCGCCCCGATCATGAGACAGCCGAGGTAAGTCTTCCCTATTTCAAGTCTGTAGACCGATGAACCCCCCTCTCGATGTTGCTGGCTGTAGGGTGAATTGACACTTCTTGAGCCCCCTCCCCTCAATTGATTCAGTGTCGATAGTACTCTCAGGGATGCAGACTGGCAGAAAACCCCTTCCTCCCCCACGGCCACTTATCTATCCTCGGTGTAGCAAGTGCTAATGCTCCAAGATGCTATATAGTTTGACCTGTATTGCAAGGTGCCTAATTGACGGGTGGGCATAAGGAGGTACTGGCAGGCAAGGCTTATGCTGCTTCTTTTTTCGTGTCAAGCTAGCCTTCAGTGGCACGCAAGCACTAAAATTTATGCTAAGATAACCACGCCATCGATCACACCACCCTGAGGATAAAGCACCCCACCCACATAATCCATAGCCAATTATATTTCATGCATGAACCATAGCCGTTCGAGGACTCCAGTGTTATCAATAAAATAGTGTAGCTCTCCTGTGAGCGACTCATCGGATATCCAGTCAGCAAAACACTGACTCCATTTTTCTTTTATTTAGAAGGTTTTAGGATTCCCGGTCTTCCGTCTTTTGCCAATTTCTCAGGCGATAGTCAGTAAAAACGTAAAACAATACTGGTGTTCGTAAATTAAGAGAGAGAGAGAGAGAGAGAGAGAGAGAGAGAGAGAGAGAGAGAGAGAGAGAGAGAGAGAGAGAGAGAGAGAGAGAGAGAGAGAGAGAGAGAATAATCGCAAGTAATATACTTTACTTTTTAAAGCATCAAGAACTTTTTTCGTCGTTGAGCAACACCTTCCGATAAAAAAGAAACTGCAAATTAGGCCAATTTATTAACTTTATTTGATGTTTGAATTATCAGATCGTTTTAGCGTATCTGTCTCATGCATATACGGCAAAACTGTCTTTTTTCCTGTATGAATATCATGGTATCTGTTTACATGCATTTTGATAGAATTGTGTATAACATATATCAATGAACAAAACGTATGAATCTGTGAATAATATAATTTCATTTCCAATTCTGAATTACAGGTCTCGTGTAAGGTATTCCAATTATATATATATATATATATATATATATATATATATATATATATATATATATATATATATATATATATATTGCATGCTATATGGTCCATCCGACAACTGTGTATCAGCGCATGTCAGATCATGTCATATAGTACAGTTTTTTCTCGGTGAAAAACGGAAGGTACTGCTTGTGTTATCTTGTTCTTTCTTAATGGGATAATCCTTATCGCCACATATGACGTAATGGTCTGTATTTCACGAAGGCACAGTCACCCAAAGAAGCTTTTCTGCCCACAAAGTTACTTCCTGTCAATGCTGTGTCACCGTCGCAGCAGCGGTGATACCCTGCAACGCCCGATATGAGTAGTGGGTACATATGTCAGATGTCATAAGTAACAAACAGTATTAAACATAAATATACGAAGCAACTATACTGACATTGATATTAGTTACTCCTAAGGGAACCTCACCATAATTAGGCATTGTTTTTTTATTTTCATTTCTATCTTTATTTATTTATTCTTTTTATTATTATTAGGTATTGTCTTTTTATTTTTATCTTTATTTATTTATTCTTTTTATTATTATCATTCAAAACACTTTGATCTTAGACAACGGTCCGACAAGCGATCTCCACTCTCCGTTGTAGTAATGTAGTTGCAAATCCCGTAGAGTTTTCATTGCAGAGAGAACGGTAAAGCAAAGAACTTTTACGGGCTGACTGTAAGAAAGGGATTAATCTAATTCCCTTTCTGCTGGAAAGTTCACCGGCTTAGCTTCAAGTCTTACTACAAGATTTGTGTATAATAAATATTGTAGTGGTATTATTTTCCTGCAAGGTATTGACTTTTAGACCAAGTGTAGGGTTTAACTACCTCACATAAAAAAGATACGGTAGCGCAGATCATTACAGTAAGTATTGATATAACTCATTTATGTTTAATTCTTGTAAAAGAAATGGTAAATAAATTTGACCTCAACTATCGGTTCCTTTTATTTCGTTGCTACCGATACGTGTATGCCTTCACTCACTCTCTCACACACACACACACACACACACACACACACACACACACACACACACACACACACACACACACACACACACACACACACACACACACACACACACACACACAGAATATGTATGTATATACAATGTATACATACATATATGTATATATATATATATATATATATATAATGGATATATATTGATATAAAAAACTATAGTAATGTCAGAACTAAAGTCTTTCGAAAGAAGGCGCCGCCCTAGCCTTTCAGAGGAAGTTTGTGACGTAAAACAGAATCAGTCAATGATAATAATTGTAAATAATAATAATGATATTAATGATAGTGATAATAATAATAATGGATTAGGGGTAAGGGAGGAGGACAGAAGAGGGCGTTCAGAGGAAAAAAGTAGGATGGCGAAAGGGAGCGAAGGAGGTAAGGAGGCATAAAATAGGCGGAGGGGAATTTAATAGGGGAAGAAAAGGGATGCGAGAAGGTGCAGATGTAGACCTTAAAGTATGAAGTTTGGGCGTGAATTGAAGGAAAATTTAGGAGTGAAGAGTGATTGCCAGAGTTTGATTTTTATTTAATAGTTTAATTCTAATTACTTACAAAATGAGATACGCAAAACACATGTAATGTTATGATAGAAGTTGATAATGAAATTCAGACTGAGGGCCAAAAAAAAAAAAAAAAAATCTTCCCCTTTCTCTCTCTCGTAGAAAGAGAAAGAAAGCAAGGAAGAAGGAGAAGGAGCTGGCAAAAGGCAGAAGGAGGAGGAGGGCGAAGGAGGAAGAAAGGCGATGCGTGCAGAGGCCCTGTGGTGCCCCGGGCCAACTCCTTGATTGCATGCCCCAAAGACCCAAGGATCAGACCTAGCACCGAGGAGTATTATGAGAAAGGGAGATATTTTGAATAGGAAAAACCGAGACGAAACACGAAATGAACACTTTATTCGACTCAAATGTAATTTCCAAAAGAACCATCTTATTTCCCTCTGATTAAATTAGGATTGATACTGCTATTATGATAATTGTTGTTGTTATCATCATCATCATCATCGATATTCTATCATCATTATTATCATCGTCATTATTGTTACTATTGCTATCATTATTTCATCAATATCATTATCATCATCATCACCAGTATTGTGCACACACACACACACACACACACACACACACACACACACACACACACACACACACACACACACATATATACCCATATATTGATATATTGATATAAATCTAAACAAATGAATAAGATATATGAACAATACAAAGCTTTAACACAAAGGGCTGACACTGACACCCCATAAAACTCAGGAATCAAATATGAAACTTTAAACATGGATACACAGTTCATAACAAGTACAATTTTATATAAAAAGTATAATCTTAAACAGCGGAGAATAGTACAAAATATAACAAATTTACATAACAATACACTCCCCCACCAATTTTACATACGTGTCATTAAGGTTCTGCTCCTTAACTGGCAATAAAACAGATTCACGAACAGACCCAGCATCCCCTATGCCTCTCTGACTGCCATCATCAATTAGCTTATGCATTAGTGTATCATGACGAACCAGACCTTCCCTTCCTTAGCAACTGTACCTGCGGAACTCTCCATCGTTCTTTGATGGAACTAGAATCTCCATTACCTGCCGTTTTTTACCGAACAGAGATGGAAAATAACTATTAAATTATTACGGTGATTTTTTGAAGATTACATTAGTTACCCCTATTGTCAAGGAAACAAAAAGTTATGAGCATTAGTTATCCCTATGGCTAAGGAAACTCAAAAAGTTATGAACAGATTTTTATGAAATTCTTACCAAATGTGTGTCTTAGCCTAACTTAGATGCTATTAGATTTGGGTGGTGATCTGGATACAGGAATTTAGTGCCTCTGCCAAGGAGTGTATGTTTAAGGACGTCACCAGTGTACTTGAGAAAGGGGTGATTTTAATGTAATTCTTTAAGTATGAATATTTTCATTGGATCAGTGACCCAATTGCCTTGGCGGAGGTATGCGCCCTCTGAGTGCTTCTAGTTATTATTACTACTATTATCATTATTATTATTATTATTATCATTATTATAATTATCATTATTATTATCATTATTATAATTGTTATCATTATTATTATCATCATTTTCATTATCATTATTATCACTAGTAGTAGTAGTATTACTGTCATTATCATTGTCCTCTTCCTCCTCATTATTATTGTTATTGTTGTTCCTATCAACATTATAATTATTTTCACCATCATCTGCATAATTATCATCATCATAACAGTTATTGTTATTATAATAACTACTACAATCATCATTTTGAGATAAAGAAGAAGAAAAAGAGAGGACATAGCAGTAACAAAAACAGAAATAACAGTAGTACGAACATCATAATATAACATTAAGAACACAAAGAACGAAAGAACAGATTTCGATGTTATCACTGTTAGCAGAACTGGTAAAGAGAACACTGACCAAGGGCGGTAAGGTTTCCGTGGTAAGGAAACTTTTACATTTTCCTTCTTAACACTAAACACTGGGGGAATGGCTCTCTCTCTCTCTCTCTCAATTTCTCTTTCTCTTTCTCTTTCTCTCTCTCTCCCTCTCTCTCTCTCTCTCTCTCTCTCTCTCTCTCTCTCTCTCTCTCTCTCTCTCTCTCTCTCTCTCTCTCTCTCTCTCTCTCTCTCTCTCTCTCAATTTCTCTTTCTCTTTCTCTTCGCTCTCTCTCTCTCTCTCTCTCTCTCTCTCTCTCTCTCTCCCTCTCTCTCTCCCTCTCTCTCTCTCTCTCATTCTCTCTCTCTCTCATTCTCTCTCTCTCTCTCTCTCATTCTCTCTCTC
>NC_091563.1:4056136-4061136 GCF_042767895.1 Penaeus vannamei
GACGCCCAAGAGGTGGTCTATGAGCCCGAGAAGGACGCCCAAGAGCTGGTCTATGTGTTATCATCATTATTATCATAATTGCTATTATTATTACTATCATCCTCATTATTATTTTTATCATTATTATTGCTATTATCATTATTTTTATCATCAGAATCATTATCATCATCATTAATCACTATCATTATCAATGATAATGATAATAGCATTTATAAGAACTGTGGTTAATTAACCACATTGCATTGCAATTTTTCTACAATATCATCATTGGTGATGACAATGATTGAAAAATAATATCAATGATATCGTTGATACAGAATTCAATAAGGCTTATGCCAGTGAGAATGAGAATGGACAAAGAATTCTGAAAATATCAATATTGTTGGTAATGGAAGAAAAACCCACAATGTACAAACTAGATTTATTGAAGAAAGTGAGACGACAGTTTCGGAATTGTTGATTGTTGGTAATGTATAAGTAGGTAGAATCATGAACAATTAACAAGCCAATTATGGATAAGTGTCTTTCCTCACCGTAAGTGTATGTAGACCTCTTGGCTACCTTCGAATAGCGCAATCTGTTATTTATTCATGAACAAACCCACGCACACGCAGAGCTTCAATAAACAGTATTAGGAAGAGTACAAGAGCTTGCACGTGCGTACTGTGTTGCCATATGGACTTGTTCAATTGAAACGGTGATGAGTTGTGGATAAGCGACCGAACCGTCTCTCATTTTTTCATTCAGTTTGCATTTTTAGCGTTCGGCGTGACGGGATTATCGATGTTAGAAAAAAACGAAAAAGAATGAAAACGAACGTAGATATAATGTTTCACGCGCCGTCGATAACTGTAATTAGGATAACCATAACATTTTAAATATCACGTCGATTCATATCACAGAAACGGGAAAATACAATTCACACGTGATATCTCTTAAGAAAAAGAACGATGTAAAATGAAAAGAACACGACCATCAGAACAATGCCGTCTAGACTAGACCCTTCAGGAAAAAAGGAAAAAAGAAAAAGAAAAAATACTGTATGGTTTTAAATGTCACTTGGAACCGTAACATCGATTTCTATCACAATCAAAATGTGAGGTATGATTTTTTTTTTTACGTCAGAATAATTTCAGACTAAAGTGAACAATGTGACATGTTTTTTTTTCAGGAAATGTAACGTTATTTTGAACTGAGCGATACCTTGTGATTTTTTTTCCTCGAAAGTTCGAAGGTTAAAAGAAATTCTTAATCCACGACACCATCAGTTTAAAAGATAGTCAACACCTCATTTGATATTGAAGAAAGTACCAAGTATTCATTAGATCTGGCAGAATGCTTTCTTGATATTCAGCGGATTTGCAAAACAGGACAAATTCCTTCCATGAACTGAAATCACGTGGAGCTGATTCATAGAAAACGGAGAGGTCGGGAACACAGGTATTCCCACGATACCAGAGGGAGAGGGAGAGAGAGAGAGAGAGAGAGAGAGAGAGAGAGAGAGAGAGAGAGAGAGAGAGAGAGAGAGAGAGACAGAGAGACAGACAGACAGACAGACAGACAGACAGACAGACAGACAGACAGACAGACAGACAGAGAGAGAGAATGAACCTATCAGGACAAACAGATAGACTGACCAACAGAAATAAAAAACATAGACTGACCAACAGAAATAGATAGAAAAACAGACAGACTGACCAACAGAAATAGATAGAAAAACAGACAGACTAATCGAGAGGAGAACAATCAAACATAAACAAACCGATAAATAAACGGACAGACAGACAGACAGACAGACAATAGGCATACAAACAGTAAGAGAGATCGACAGAAAGACAGACAAACAGACAGATCTACAGAACAATAGACATACAAACAGTTACAGAAATCGACAGAAAGACAGACAGGCTAACAGACAGACATATCAATAGAGGGACACACAATGAGATAGACAAAATAGGACGACAGACACACAAAAAAGACAGACAAACAGATAAACACGCCAACATAAAGTCACATAAAAACACACAAACAGAGAGAGAAACCGACAGAAAGACAGACAGACTAATAGGAAAAAAAACAGACACAAACAGACAGACAAAGACAGAGATAGACAGATAGACATGAAATTACTCCATGTTCGCCCACGACAACTAAAAAAAAATTGGTCAGACAGAAAAAAATGAAGAAAAAAGATAAGGATTAGAGTGAGAACGTGAGAGAAATAAATAATTGCAGAAACAGAAAACGGATGATAATAACAGCAACAATATGGATAACAATAAAATTTACTTTTGGGTAATATCAGTTATATTGATAGAGTGTAATATTGATTAGGTGAATAGTGATACTATTGATAATGACCGTTAGATTGTTAGCAGTAATGATAGTAAATTTATAGCGATGAACTGTGATAAGTACGAAAATAATGATAGTAATAATAACGATCATGATAATATTGATGATAGCGATAACAATAATAACAATGATGATAATAACCATAATGCTAATTAGTATAAAAACAAGAATATTAACGATAAAAAGGATATTAATGTTAATAGAAGTAATAGCTATGATAATGATGACAATACTACAACTACTACTGATAACAATTACATCAGAAACAACAACAATAATAATAATGATAATAATGGTAATATTAGTAAAGATAATGTTAATAGTAATGGTAATAATAATAATGACAATAATGACAATGATGCTGATAATGATAATAATTATCATTATGGAGATAATTATAATGATACTGATAATGAGAGAAACAACGACATTAATGATGATAATGTTAATAAAGATAATAATGACAGTAGAAAAATGAATTTTGAACATATTTTACATGCCTTATCAGTTGATTTGTCAATTATTCTTAAACAAATATTCAGTTTATTATTTATTTCATTTAAATAATCAAATTTACACATATACTATTTGATCAATTGCATGCAATTTCCGTGCAACAAAATAAGTAATGGGTAAGATTATACGACCTAGGCGCCTTGTACACTTTGTAGTAGATATATGAAACTGGCTTTGCCTCCAAAATTGTATCCTGTACATATTGTATAGCGTACTGATATCCTATGTGTAGCCTGGTCAATGCAATCTGCTGTCTCCTGGAGAGATTTTACATATGACACGTCTCCTTTGTTTATTTTACTTCTTTATTCTACCTTATATAAGCTGCAGCTTTGGAATTACAAAAATAGACCTACAAATAATAGCTGATAATCATTGCTTGTAAAACCAGTCCATTGTACAAATCGTTGAATGTGCCAGCATCTAAAATTACTTGTCTGCTCATTTGCTACCGTTTCCCATTATCTCCTTTCCCAGCCTACCATTCTCTAATCCCCCCCCCTCCCCTCCCCCTCTCAGTCCACACCCGCGTGACGTCATAAGCCATACCCAAAGCTGCGCAGTGATGCGGGGCATGGACTTTTTTTTTTTTTTTTTTTTTTTTTTACTATATTTCTATCCATTAGATAGTGTTTGCACAATGGAGAATTGCCATTATGCACGTGTTTCGTGTCCCTTCTTAGGTCAGGAATTTGAAGCCGGCACATCTTAAGGGTGCCAGGTCCTCAACTTTTTAATAGTTTAGGGGATTACCTCCCCCTCATATGTGATGATGACTCTCTGTGTCATCAATCCTAACTTTCATGCGTCTTGCATGAATGACACGTTCATCGAATGTCATTTCTCCGGTTTCGATGTTCCTTGGGCCATCGAATACAATGCCATTTTCCTTTGCCAAAAACTGTTTTTTTTTTTCAAGTACTTCACCTGCACTGGTAATTGTTATATAAACAAGAATGTGTTCGTTTTACATCTGACGTAAAGATTAGTTCTCGCGATTTTCAGTTCTACGAATCCGTTCGTCTTACTGTAAGGGTCCATTTTCACGGCCTGAAAGACCCAGCGCCACTTAGCCCCATGTGTGCGAAGCCTTCTGCCCTTAATGTGCCTCACAAGTGCCCGGGGACAGCAACTTCCACAGGAGCAGATAACTGCCTCTTTGCTCTCTTCTTCAGTCTCTCCAGAGTAACACTGATATCCTCCTCGTTGACATCACACCTCCTTCGGTTTACATTTGTTGGTTCGTTGCCGTCGTGTCTTCCGTGGGCGCGGTCATTCCCCGACCACGCAGAGGCCCAGCTGAGTACCTGTCCTTTTAAATTGAACAGCGACACACCTGGGCGACCCACCTGTAAGTGCGTTGGGTCTTTCGCTTTTGATTTTATTATTCATTCTTTGTATCACTTTAAAAATTGTGATTATGTGAACGTTGTCACACAATGGATCAATACACAACTGACAGGAGTGTGAAGACCTGATTGTCAAGGTAACACAGACCCTTTAAGCATAAGTCACAATGTTACGAGAGCTCACTATGCACGTCCATATACTGTGATGTAACGTTAACTGGGAGAGAGAGAAAAGAGAAGAGAAGAGACGAAAAGAAAAGAAAAGAAATGAGAAGAGAAGAGAAGAGAACAGAAGAAGATAGACAGAGAGACTGACTGACTGGCTGACTGACTGACTGACTGACACTGACTGACTGACTGACAGAGAAGTGAGAGGAAAGAACACACATATATACATATATGATATATATACATATATATATATATATATATATATATATATATATGTATATATATATATATTTGTGTGTGTGCGTGTGTATGTTTATGTATATTGTGTGTATGCGTGTATACATGCATACATACATACATATATATATATATATATATATATATATATATATATATATATATATATATATATATATATATATATATATATATATATGTATATGTACATGTATACACATACACACATACATACATACATACATATATATATACACATATATATATATATATATATATATATATATATATATATATATATATATATATATATATATATATATATATATATATATACATACGCAAGCAATCCGTGATACAAGATAAATA
>NC_091563.1:4068636-4073636 GCF_042767895.1 Penaeus vannamei
TTAGGTTAGGATTAGGTTGCAGTTATGGGTTAGGATTTGGGTTGAAGCTAGGATTGGGATTGGGGTAGGCTAGGTTGGAAGGATTGGGTTAGAGTTAGGTTGGGTTGGGTTAAGTTGGGTTAGGGTTAGGTTGGGTTAGGTTGGGTTGGGTTAGATTTAGGTTAGGTTGATTGAGTTGGGTTAGGTTAGGTGAAGGTGAGGTTAGGATGTTTGAAGTTAGGTTGGGTTAGAGTTAGGTTGGGTTTAGGATTAGGTTAGGTGAGGTTAGGTGAGGTTGGGATTAGGTTTAGGTTGGAATTGGGGGTAGGTTAGGTGAGGTTAGCAGTGAGGAGAGGTTAAGGTGAGGTTAGGATTGAAGTTGGGTTAGGTTAGGTTGGATTAGGGTTTGGGTTAGGTAGGTTAGAGAGGTTAGGGAAGTTATGAGTTGACTAGTTTGGAGGGTTGGGTTAGGTTAGGTTGGGTTAGGTTAGGTTAGGTTCCAAGAGCAACTGCGGGAAGCCTCGACATATTCCTGTCCCCTGTTATGTTATCATAATCATTATGATTAATATTAGGCTTGGGTTATATACACGGATCCGTGTATGGAAGGCTGATTTTCCCCCATCCTTATACGGATTTCCGTGTACCTAAACCCAAACGTGATTCATCCATAAACGGATCCATGTACCTTAACCTGAAAGTCATCCCTACATCCACGAAGATCCGTGTACCGATTCCTAACACGGAAGCGGTTATATGCACGGATCTAAGCGTGCAACCTAGCCAACCTTTGGCCTAAGCAACCCTGGCCTGCTGGCCTGCTCAACCTGGCCTGGCAGCCTGGCCTAGCGGCCTGGCCACAGCCTGGCCTGGCTTGGACCTAGCCTAGCTGACCCCAGGCTTCGGCTGGCAACCTGGCAACTTGGCCTGAGTAGCCCTGGCCTGGCCCATTCAGCCCTGTTAGCCCATTTGTTCCTGGCAACTCCAACCTAATACAACACAGCCTGGCTTGGCCTGGCTGGCCTGGCCTAACCTAACTAACGACCTAACCAATGACTTTACCTAACTGGCGGCGACTGGCAGCAGCCTTCAGCCTAGCCTAACCTCTTCTGACTGGCTGCAGCCTAACCTAACTAACCACAATACAACCTATACCTAACTCCAACCAGCCTACTAACCTAACCTAACCCTGGCCCAGCCTGACATGGCTAGCCCACAACCCTGGCCTATTTCTTAACCCAGCCTAACTGGCCTTACCTGGCAACCTGGCAATGACTAACCTTACAGCACTAGCTTGACCCAACCTAACTTCTGACCCTAAGCCCTAATCTCAACCTAGCACAACCCATAACCTGAGCAACCTAACTTCTAAGCCTAACCAGCCCAACCTGGCTTGACACTGTGCATAGCCTGAAACCTAACCTAACCTGCCAACCTAACCTAACCCAACCCAACCTAACTGTGCTTCAACACATGACCCGAGCTGACCTAATGCCTGTGACATAACCTAATAGCCTAACCTGACTTCCATTGTACCTAACCTAACCTAACCTAACCTAACCCAACCTAACCTAACCCCAGCTAACCTTCTAGCAAACGGACCTAAACCTTGTAACCTATATAACCTAACCTGCAACCTATACTAGCAGCTAACCCTAACCTAGCCCATTCCGACCTTCATAACCCCCTTTTAACCTAGCTAACACTAACTAACCTAGCCCATTTATACTTAACCCAACCTAACCTAACCTAACAACCTACAACCTACCTAATCCTAACCTAACCTCAACCTAACCTTCAACCTAACCCAACCTATACCTAAACCAACCTAACCTAACCCTTGCTAACCTAACCTAACCCAACCCTAACACATTAACCCATCAGCCTAACTAATGACCTAACTAGCTATTTCTTATTACACAAACTATTCAACCAACCCTACTTTGCTTACTTTAACCCAACCTAACCTATCTACTTCTTAACCCAGCTAATAACCTAACCCAACTTCTTCTTCTTAGCAGACCTAACCTAGCAACCTAACCTAACCTTCCTATACTAACCCAACTAAACATACTTCTTCTAACCTAACTAACTTTAACAACCTAATAACTTCTAGCTAACCTTCAACCTAACCTAACATGCTCTAACCTAACCCAACAACCCTTCCTAACCTAACTTCTTCTCCCAACCTAACCTAAGCAAACGCACCTAACCTAACCCAACCCTAACCTAACCTATCTAAACTTCTTAACCTTCTTTCAACTATTATACCTAATCCAACCAACCTAACCTAACCTAACACAACCCAACCTGACTTTAACCAGTAACTAAATAACTAACTAACCTAACTTAGCCCTAACCTAACCCAACTTACACCTAACCCAACCTAAACCTAAGCCCAACCTAACCCTAACCCAACCCTACTTCTTAGCAACCTAACTTCAATAGCAACCTAACCTAACTTCTTCCCAACCTAACCTAACCCAACCCTAACCCAACCTAACACCAACCCAACCTAACCTAACCCTAACCAAACTAACCTAACCAAACCTAACCCACCTAACCTAACCCAACCCAACCTAGTCAACCCTAACCTAACCTAACTCAACTTCCCAACGCTAACTTAACCTAACTTGAAAATAACTTAACCTAACCCAACCCCTAACCTAACCTAACCCAACCTAACTAAACTAACCCAACCTAACTAACCTATTTAGCAACCCTAACCTAACCTAACCTTTAACCCAGCTAACCTAACCCAATAACCTAGCCAACCTCACCTAACCTAGCCCAACCTAACCCAGACCTAAAACTGTAACCTAATCCCTTCTTACAACTATTAACCTAACCTAACTTCTAACCTAGCAACCTAACCCAAACCTAACCTAAACCTAATCCAACCTCACCAAACTTCTAACCTAACCTATAACTCAACCTAACCTAACCTAACCCAACCTAACCTAACCTAGCAACCTAACGTAACTAACACAGCTAACCTAACCCAACCTCAACCTAACCCTAACTAGCTAACCTAACCCTAAGCCCCTAACCCTAACCCAACCTAACCCTAACTAAACTAACCTAACCTAACTTGACCAAACCCTAACCTAACCCTAACCCAACCTCACTTTATAACCCTAACCCAACCTAACCTATTCTTAACCTAACCCTAACCAACCTAAGTAACCCTAACCTAACATCATCTAACCCCAACCCAACCCCAACCCAACCTAACCCAACAACCTAACCCAACCTAAACCTAACCCTAACCTAACCTAGCCAACCCTAACCTGACCAAACCTTACCACAACTAACCCAACCTAACCTAACCTAACCAACTAATCTAGCTTCAACTGGCCTAATCTAACCTACTTCTTTAGCCCAAGCCAACAATAACCAACCTTTTCACCCTAATCAACTAACCCAACCTAACCTAACCCTAACCCAACCCTAGCCTAACCCACAACCCAACCTAACCCTAACCCAACAACTAACCTAACCCAACAACCTAACTTCAACCTTAACTTCCCAGCCTAGCTTCAACCTAACTCCAGCCTGGCAACCTAAACCTGACTTCCCGACCCTAGCCCAAGCCCTAAACACAACCCTGTAGCCTAGCCTATTTCTGCTTAGCCAGACCCAACCTAGCCTAACTAACCCAACTAACCTAACCTTACCACAACCTAACCTAACCCAGCCTAATCTAACCTTACCAACGTCCTAACCTAACCTAACTTCTAACCCAACCTAACCCAACTTCTAACCTTGCACAACCTGAAGCAGCCTGGCCCAGCCCTAGCCTGGCCTGGCCCAGCTGCTTCTTCTTCTTCAGCAGCCAGCCTGGCCTGGCCCGGCCTGGCCTGGCCTGGCCCGGCCTGACCCGGCCTGGCTGGCTGAACCGGCCCTGGCTGACTGGCCTGGCCCGGGCCCTGACGGCCCTGGCCTGGCCTGGCACGGCCTGGCCTGGCCTGGCTGACCGGGGCCCGGCCTGGCCTGGCTTACAGACCTGCTTCTTCTGGCAGCACCCCAACCTAACCTGGCCCAACCTAACCTTCAACGGCTTTAACCCTTTCCTAATTCTTCTAAGCCTAACCTTGACCCAACCTAACTTCAACTGGCGAAGCCTATAACCTGAAAAATGCAGCCAAGCCATAAACCTAACCAATACACAAACCTAAACTATAACCTAGCTAACCTAACCTAACCTAACCTAAGCCTAACTTCTCCCTGGCCTAACTTCTTGGCCTCCTTTATTCTTCTATTTAACCTAACCTAAACCTCTTCTAAGCCAAGCTTTGGCCTAACCTAACCCATCAATCTAACCCTAACCTAACCCTAACCCAACCTAACCTAACTTCTTCTTGTAACCCAACCTAACCTAACCCAACCTAACCCTAATATCTTCAACCCTAACCCCAACCGAATCTAACCTAACCCAACCTAACCTAACCTAGCTTAACCTTCACCTAACCTAGCACCTAGCTTAACCTAACCCAGCTTAGCAACCCTAACCTAACTTATACCCAACCTAACCTAGCAACCCAACCTTGTAACCAATTAGCTAACCCAAACACAATAACACAACCCCTTCTTCAACTGACAGCAGCAACCTAACCTAACCCAACCTATTTCTAACCTTAACCCAACATCTTCTACCCAGCCTAACCTTACTTAACCCCAATCTAACCCAACCTAACCCAGCCTAACCCTACAACCCAACCTAACCCAACCTAACCCTACTTCTAACCCTAACCCAACCCAGCCCAACCCTAACCCAACCCTAACCTAACCCTAACCAGACCCAACCCTAATCTAACCTAACCCAACCTAACTAACCTAACCTAACCTAACCCAACCTAACCCCAACCTAACCTATTAACCTAACCCTTCTTAACCAGCCCAGCCTTACACAACCTAACCTAACCTAACCTAACCCAACCCAACCACAACCTAACCTAACTAACCCTAACCCAACCCTAACCTAATAACCTAACCCTAACCCTAACCTAACCTAACCTAAC
>NC_091563.1:4106136-4108636 GCF_042767895.1 Penaeus vannamei
CCCCCCTCGGGTTGCATTGCTTGATCGCTTGTAATTACAGCGAGATTATGCAACGGGCAAATCCCTCAGCGCTCGGCCGAGGCGCTGCGCTCGTTCGGATTCCTTCGGTTTTCTTCGGATTCCTTTTTGGTTTTCTTCGGATTCCTTTTTGGTTTTCTTCGGATTCCTTCGGTTTTCTTCGGTTTTCTTCGGATTCCTTCGGTTTTCTTCGGATTCCTTTGGTTTTCTTCGGATTCCTTTTTGGTTTTCTTCGGATTCCTTTTTTGGTTTTCTTCGGATTCCTTTGTTTTCTTCGGATTCCTTTTTTTGGTTTTCTTCGGATTCCTTTGTTTTCTTCGGATTCCTTTGGTTTTCTTCGGATTCCTTTTTGGTTTTCTTCGGATTCTTTTTTTGGTTTTCTTCGGATTCCTTTTTGGTTTTCTTCGGATTCCTTTTTGGTTTTCTTCGGATTCCTTTTTGGTTTTCTTCGGATTCCTTTTTGGTTTTCTTCGGATTCCTTTTTGGTTTTCTTCGGATTCCTTTTTGTTTTTCTTCGGATTCCTTTTTGTTTTTCTTCGGATTCCTTTTTGGTTTTCTTCGGATTCCTTTTTGTTTTTCTTCGGATTCCTTTTTGTTTTTCTTCGGATTCCTTTTTGGTTTTCTTCGGATTCCTTTTTGGTTTTCTTCGGATTCCTTTTTGGTTTTCTTCGGATTCCTTTGTGGTTTTCTTCGGATTCCTTTTTGGTTTTCTTCGATTTCCTTTTTGGTTTTCTTCGGATTCCTTTTTGGTTTTCTTCGGATTCCTTTGTGGTTTTCTTCGGATTCCTTTTTGGTTTTCTTCGATTTCCTTTTTGGTTTTCTTCGGATTCCTTTTTGGTTTTCTTCGGATTCCTTTGTGGTTTTCTTCGGATTCCTTTGTGGTTTTCTTCGGATTCCTTTTTGGTTTTCTTCGATTTCCTTTTTGGTTTTCTTCGGATTCCTTTTTGGTTTTCTTCGGATTCCTTTGTGGTTTTCTTCGGATTCCTTTTTGGTTTTCTTCGATTTCCTTTGTGGTTTTCTTCGGATTCCTTTTTGGTTTTCTTCGATTTCCTTTTTGGTTTTCTTCGGATTCCTTTGTGGTTTTCTTCGGATTCCTTTTTGGTTTTCTTCGATTTCCTTTTTGGTTTTCTTCGGATTCCTTTTTGGTTTTCTTCGGATTCCTTTTTGGTTTTCTTCGGATTCCTTTGGTTTTCTTCGGATTCCTTTTTGGTTTTCTTCGGATTCCTTTTTGTTTTTCTTCGGATTCCTTTTTGGTTTTCTTCGGATTCCTTTTTGGTTTTCTTCGGATTCCTTTTTGTTTTTCTTCGGATTCCTTTTTGTTTTTCTTCGGATTCCTTTTTGGTTTTCTTCGGATTCCTTTTTGTTTTTCTTCGGATTCCTTTTTGTTTTTCTTCGGATTCCTTTTTGGTTTTCTTCGGATTCCTTTTTGGTTTTCTTCGGATTCCTTTTTGGTTTTCTTCGGATTCCTTTGTGGTTTTCTTCGGATTCCTTTTTGGTTTTCTTCGATTTCCTTTTTGGTTTTCTTCGGATTCCTTTGGTTTTCTTCGGATTCCTTTTTGGTTTTCTTCGGATTCCTTTTTGGTTTTCTTCGGATTCCTTTTTGTTTTTCTTCGGATTCCTTTTTGTTTTTCTTCGGATTCCTTTTTGGTTTTCTTCGGATTCCTTTTTGGTTTTCTTCGGATTCCTTTTTGGTTTTCTTCGGATTCCTTTGTGGTTTTCTTCGGATTCCTTTTTGGTTTTCTTCGATTTCCTTTTTGGTTTTCTTCGGATTCCTTTGGTTTTCTTCGGATTCCTTTTTGGTTTTCTTCGGATTCCTTTTTGGTTTTCTTCGGATTCCTTTTTGGTTTTCTTCGGATTCCTTTTTGGTTTTCTTCGGATTCCTTTTTGGTTTTCTTCGGATTCCTTTGTGGTTTTCTTCGGATTCCTTTTTGGTTTTCTTGGGATTCCTTTTTGGTTTTCTTCGGATTCCTTTTTGGTTTTCTTCGGATTCCTTTTTGGTTTTCTTCGGATTCCTTTTTGGTTTTCTTCGGATTCCTTTTTGGTTTTCTTCGGATTCCTTTTTGGTTTTCTTCGGATTCCTTTGGTTTTCTTCGGATTCCTTTTTGGTTTTCTTCGGATTCCTTTTTGTTTTTCTTCGGATTCCTTTTTGGTTTTCTTCGGATTCCTTTTTGGTTTTCTTCGGATTCCTTTTTGGTTTTCTTCGGATTCCTTTTTGGTTTTCTTCGGATTCCTTTTTGGTTTTCTTCGGATTCCTTTTTGGTTTTCTTCGGATTCCTTTTTGGTTTTCTTCGGATTCCTTTTTGGTTTTCTTCGGATTCCTTCGGTTTTCTTCGGATTCCTTTTTGGTTTTCTTCGGATTCCTTTTTGGTTTTCTTCGGATTCCTTTGGTTTTCTTCGGATTCCTTCGGTTTTCTTCGGATTCCTTCGGTTTTCTTCGGATTCCTTTTTGGTTTTCTTCGGATTCCTTTTTGGTTTTCTTCGG
>NC_091563.1:4116136-4118636 GCF_042767895.1 Penaeus vannamei
TCATTATCATCATAATTATCATTTTCATTATAACTGTCATTACTATTATTACTATAATTTATATCATTATCATTATGATAATAATGATAATACTAATAATTATTATTACTGTTATTATTATCATCATAGCGATTATTATTGTTATTATTATCAATATCATCATGATAATGATAATATTGATTATAATGATAATAATTATTATAATGATAATAATGCTTATAATGATAATAATGATAGAAATAGTAATAATAAAAAAAATGATAATAATGTTAATTATTATTGTAATGGCTTTCATTGACATTATTATTAGTATCATAAAGCTAATGACTTTAATAATGTAAATAATGAATATAATGATAATGATGGTAATCATTGTTTTTATTATCATTGTTATAATGAGTATGAATATTATGATAAATAGTATTATCACTATTTTCATTATTGCCATTACCATTTTATAATCGTCGTCATAAGTGTTGTCATTCCTATTCTTATTAGTGTTATAATCATTGTTATCATTGTTTTTTTTTCTTATCATTATTACTATAAGAATTATTGTTATTATTATCATCATTCTTATTATTATTTTTTTTCATTATTATTTTTATTGTTATTATTATTATCATTATTACAATTATTGTTGTTGATATTGATTTTAATCAGCATTGCTTTCTTATTATCATTATGAATATTGTTATTAGCATTATTAGCATTGCTTTTAATATTACCATTATCATCATTACTATCATTATTATTATCATTATTACCATATTATTATTATTTCTATTATTATTATTATTATTATTATTGTTATTATTATTATTACTATTATTATTATTATTATCATTATCATTATCATCATCATCATTATTTTTATAATTTTTTTTACTACTACTACTATTATTATTATTATCATTATTATTATTATTATTATTATTATTATTATTATTATTATTATTATTATTATTATTATCATTATTATCATTATCATCATCATCATCATCATCATCATCATCATTATTTTCATTATTACTATCATTGATATTATTATTATTATTATTATCTTTTTGTATTCGTATTAGTATTATTTCTATCAATATTATTACCATTATCATCATTATTGTTATTAGCCCCTATGTCATGACCATTACAACGATAACAGTAAAAATAGTAATAACAGTAATGACATCAATGATAATGATGACACTAATGATAATGATAATAATAATAATGTTAATCATAATGATAATACTAATGATAAAAACATATCAATAATAATATCAATATTGATAATAATAACAATGATAATAATAAAAATAATGGCAATGATAATAGTAATGATAATGATAATGATAAGAGCAATAATAATGATAATGATGATAACTATATCGATAGTAGATATAAGAGTATTAATGAAATAGGAAAAAACGAATGATAAGATGATTAAATGATAATAATGATAATGATAGTGATAACAGTAATGATACTAATAATGAAGATAAGAGCAATTACTGTTATTATCGTTATTTTTATTATTATCATTCTTACAAGTGTTATTATTATCATTATTATCATTATCATCATAACTGATGATATTATTCATTATCATTCTTATTATTGTTATGATTATGGTAATACTGATAATAATAATGATTATCATTATCATTATCATTACTATCATTATCATTATAATTGATGTCATTATCATCAGAATCCTTATTGTTGGTATTATTGATAGTATCATTATGATAATGATGAAAATTTTTAATAAAAACAATGATAATAGTAATCATGAAAATAGCAATCGTATGTGACGATCATTATCAGTATTATAATGATGGTGATATTATTATTACCATTATCATTATTATTATTATTATTATTATTATTATTATTATTATTATTATTATTATTATTATTATTATCATTATTATCATTTTTATTATAATAATGATAATTATTCTTATTCTTATTATTATTATTATTATTATTATTATTATTATTATTATTATTATTATCATCATTATTATTATTATTATTATTATTATTATTATTATTATCATTATCATTATCATTATGATAATTGCTATTATTATTTTTTTCTCCTTATTCTTCCTATTCTTATTATTATCATTATTTTTTATGTTACTCTTATCATTATTACTACTATTCCTATTATCGTTGTTGTCTTTTATGTCCCTTTTTTATCTTCATTATCATCATCATTATCGTTATTATTATTATTGTTATTATTATTATTATTATTATTATTATTATTATTATTATTATTATTATTATTATTATTATTATTATTATTATTATTATTATTATTATCATTATTATTATTATTATTATTATTATTATTATTATTATTATTATTACTATTATTATTATCATTATTATTGTTGTTGTTATTAATATCATTATTACTGTTATTTTTATTACTGTTATCACCATTTTCATAATTAGTAATTATTATCAATAGTATTAATGCTAATTC
>NC_091563.1:4123636-4131136 GCF_042767895.1 Penaeus vannamei
CTATCTTTGTATCTATCCATCCGTCTATCTATAAATCTGTCTATCTATATCTGTATGCACGTGTTTAAACAAGTAAATCTGCAAGTAACCAGTGCAATATAATTAGCTTTAATCAATCACTTACAAAAGAAACACTTAGAGAATTCAAGCTTACGCGTGATTGGTTCCTATTAGAATGACGTCACGTGGAAGGCAGCCAATGGGGACCGAATAAAACACACACAGAATGGAAACTCCACGCGTGATTGGCCGGCGTAAAGATGACGTCACTAGGTAATCAAAGTCCATGTTGGGTTTACGAGAACAGGGAACCGACGCGAACCAGCCTACCTTGGGGATGCCTTGACCGCAAACGATGATTGTTGATTGTTATCGGGGAATCTAATGGATGCGAGCCGGCCATATAGTGAGGTTTTCAAGCTATCAACTCTAAAATTATTATGAGCACGAGGAAGGGGCCGGCATGAGGACTTGGCCAGACAAGACCTCATGCGTGCCTGTCAGTCATATGACGCTTGGTAGGAGAGAGAGAGAGAGAGAGAGAGAGAGAGAGAGAGAGAGAGAGAGAGAGAGAGAGAGAGAGAGAGAGAGAGAGAGAGAGAGAGAGAGAGAGAGAGAGATAAATATATAGATTGAGAGAGAGGGGGGTAGAGAGAGAGACAGAGAAAGAGAAAGATAGATAGAGAGACAGATAGAGAGAGAGAGTGAGAGAAAAAGAGAAAAACAGAGATAGATCGATAGATAGATAGATAGAGTGAGAGAGAGAGAGAGAGAGAGAGAGAGAGAGAGAGAGAGAGAGAGAGAGAGAGAGAGAGAGAGAGAGAGAGAGAGAGAGAGAGAGAGAGAGAGAGAAAGAAAGAGAGAAAAAAAGAGAGAAAGAGAGAGAGAGAAAGAAAGAAAGAGAGAGAGAGAAAGAGAGAGAGAGAGAGAAAGAGACAGAAAGAGATAGAAAGAGAGAGAGATAGAGAAAGAAAAAGAAAAAGCGAGAAAGAGAGGACCATAGCAAACGAGCCAACTAAACCACTGCTGCAGCGGGCCAAGTGGGCAACAAGAGAGACAGGCAGAAAGACAAACAAACAGGGAAATGGGCGGAGCGTGGGTCATGCAGGGGGGGCGGGGGGTAGGGGGCGTGGTGGAGGGTGAATGGGCGGCGATGTGTTGTGACCCAAGACGACAAAGACAAAGCGCAGGGAGACAGGGACAAGGGACAAGGGGATACGTGGACAGGACAAGGACACGGAACATGCAAGTGAGTGGACAGGGACACGGGGATAGGTTGACAGGGAGGGCTAGGTGTTGTCGAGACCAGGGCAGGGGTTTTCAGGGACAGAGGTGGAGAGTAGGAACAAGAGGCGGGGACTGAGGGAGCAGCAGAAAGCAGGGAGCAGGGAATAGGGAGAAGGAGGGGGCAGAAGAAAGTAGGGAGAAGGAGGGGGCAACAGAAAGCAGGGAGCAGGGAATAGGGAGGAGGAGGAGGTAGCAGAAAGCAGGGAGCAGGGAATAGGGAGAAGGAGGGGGCAGAAGAAAGCAGAGAGCAGGGAATAGGGAGGAGGAGGAGGTAGCAGAAAGCAGGGAGCAGGGAATAGGGAGAAGGAGGGGGCAGAAGAAAGCAGGGAGCAGGGGATAGGAAGGAGGAGGAGGGGGCAGCAGAAAGCAGGGAACAGAGAAAAGGGAAAAGAAGGAGGCAACATAAATAAATATCAAGGTGCTGAGATGCAGAGGACAATAGGAACAAGGAACAAGGGGTAGATATTAAGAAGGTAACAGAGATAGGAGGGAATACTGCACAGACATGGAACAGGGGTGCCAGGGGGATGTAGGAGACAAAGGGAAAGTGCCGGAAATCAAAGGGTTAGTAGGGAAAGGAAACAAACAGGACAAGGGACTGTGACATATTAATAAGGCCATAAATCAAGGGACGAAAGAGACAAAGGACAAGGGACAGAGAATACTGGATATCAGGGACAAGGGATTTAGAGGCAGGGATGCAGGGGGCAACAACAGCAACGGACAAGAATCAGGAATGCACTGGTGAACAGGGGCAGAAGTCAGGGGATACGAGAGTACATGAAACAGGGGCAGGGATAGGCACAAAGGCCAGGAGCTGACACAAGGGGAAGGGGCTGACCTAAGGGGAAGGGGCTAGCACAAGGGGCAGGGGCTGACACAAGGGGAAGGGGCTGACACAAGAAGTAGGGGCTAGCACAAGGGGCAGGGGCAGGAACAGGCACAATGGACAGGGCTGACACAATAGGCAGGAGATAGCACAAGGGACAGGGACAGGCACAAAGGATAGGGCTGACACAAGAGGCAGGGGCAGGGCTTGACACAGGAGCCAGGGGCAGGCACAAGAACCAGGGGCAGGCACAGGGGGCATCAGAGCGTACCAGGTGCAGAGGGTAGGGGTGAAGAGGGGGTGGTGTGGCGTGAAGAAAGAGACGGGTTAGTTAAGATAACATCGGGGTGGCAGCCGGCTCCTCGACCTCCCCCGGGTGATCGCTCGCCCTCCACACGCCCGCCACCTCGCCCTCCACCCGCCCGCCTCCTCGCCCTCCACCCGCCCGCCACCTCGCCCTCCACGCGCCCGCCACCTCGCCCTCCACACGCCCGCCACCTCGCCCTCCACACGCACGCCCCCTCGCCCTCCACACTCCAGCCACCTCGCCCTCCACACGCCCACCACCTCGCCCTCCACACGCCCGCCACCTCGCCCTCCACACGCCCTCCACACGCCCGCCTCCTCGCCCTCCACCCGCCCGCCCCCTCGCCCTCCACCCGCCCGCCCCCTCGCCCTCCACCCGCCCGCCCCCTCGCCCTCCACCCGCCCGCCACCTCGCCCTCCACCCGCCCGCCACCTCGCCCTCCACACGCCCGCCACCTCGCCCTCCTCACGCCCTCCACACGCCCTCCACCCGCCCGCCCCCTCGCCCTCCACCCGCCCGCCCCCTCGCCCTCCACCCGCCCGCCCCCTCGCCCTCCACCCGCCCGCCCCCTCGCCCTCCACCCGCCCGCCCCCTCGCCCTCCACCCGCCCGCCCCCTCGCCCTCCACCCGCCCGCCCCCTCGCCCTCCACCCGCCCGCCCCCTCGCCCTCCACCCGCCCTCCCCCCTCTCCCGCCCCCTCGCCCTCCACACGCCCGCCTCCTCGCCCTCCACCCGCCCTCCACCTCGCCGCCTCCTCGCCCTCCACCCGCCCGCCTCCTCGCCCTCCACCCGCCCGCCTCCTCGCCCTCCACCCGCCCTCCACCTCGCCCGCCTCCTCGCCCTCCACACGCCCTCCACCTCGCCCGGGTGATCGCTCGCCCTCCACACGCCCGCCACCTCGCCCTCCACCCGCCCGCCTCCTCGCCCTCCACCCGCCCGCCACCTCGCCCTCCACGCGCCCGCCACCTCGCCCTCCACACGCCCGCCACCTCGCCCTCCACACGCACGCCCCCTCGCCCTCCACACTCCAGCCACCTCGCCCTCCACACGCCCACCACCTCGCCCTCCACACGCCCGCCACCTCGCCCTCCACACGCCCTCCACACGCCCGCCTCCTCGCCCTCCACCCGCCCGCCCCCTCGCCCTCCACCCGCCCGCCCCCTCGCCCTCCACCCGCCCGCCCCCTCGCCCTCCACCCGCCCGCCACCTCGCCCTCCACCCGCCCGCCACCTCGCCCTCCACACGCCCGCCACCTCGCCCTCCTCACGCCCTCCACACGCCCTCCACCCGCCCGCCCCCTCGCCCTCCACCCGCCCGCCCCCTCGCCCTCCACCCGCCCGCCCCCTCGCCCTCCACCCGCCCGCCCCCTCGCCCTCCACCCGCCCGCCCCCTCGCCCTCCACCCGCCCGCCCCCTCGCCCTCCACCCGCCCGCCCCCTCGCCCTCCACCCGCCCGCCCCCTCGCCCTCCACCCGCCCTCCCCCTCTCCCGCCCCCTCGCCCTCCACACGCCCGCCTCCTCGCCCTCCACCCGCCCTCCACCTCGCCGCCTCCTCGCCCTCCACCCGCCCGCCTCCTCGCCCTCCACCCGCCCGCCTCCTCGCCCTCCACCCGCCCTCCACCTCGCCCGCCTCCTCGCCCTCCACACGCCCTCCACCTCGCCCGCCTCCTCGCCCTCCACCCGCCCGCCACCTCGCCCTCCACCCGCCCGCCTCCTCGCCCTTCACGCGCCCGCCTCCTCGCCCTCCACGCGCCCGCCACCTCGCCCTCCACCCGCCCGCCACCTCGCCCTCCACCCGCCCGCCTCCTCGCCCTCCACCCGCCCGCCTCCTCGCCCTCCACGCGCCCGCCTCCTCGCCCTTCACGCGCCCGCCTCCTCGCCCTCCACGCGCCCGCCACCTCGCCCTCCACGCGCCCGCCACCTCGCCCTCCACCCGCCCGCCTCCTCGCCCTCCACCCGCCCGCCTCCTCGCCCTCCACCCGCCCGCCTCCTCGCCCTCCACCCGCCCGCCTCCTCGCCCTCCACCCGCCCGCCTCCTCGCCCTCCACCCGCCCGCCTCCTCGCCCTCCACCCGCCCGCCCGCCACCTCCGCCACCTCGCCCTCCACCCGCCCGCCTCCTCGCCCTCCACACGCCCGCCCGCCACCTCGCCCTCCACACGCCCGCCCGCCACCTCCGCCACCTCGCCCTCCACCCGCCCGCCTCCTCGCCCTCCACCCGCCCGCCTCCTCGCCCTCCACCCGCCCGCCTCCTAGCCCTCCACCCGCCCGCCTCCTCGCCCTCCACCCGCCCGCCACCTCGCCCTCCACCCGCCCGCCTCCTCGCCCTCCACCCGCCCGCCACCTCGCCCTCCACCCGCCCGCCACCTCGCCCTCCACCCGCCCGCCTCCTCGCCCGCCACCTCGCCCTCCACCCGCCCGCCACCTCGCCCTCCACCCGCCCGCCACCTCGCCCTCCACCCGCCCGCCTCCTCGCCCTCCACCCGCCCGCCCCCTCGCCCTCCACGCGCCCGCCCCCTCGCCCTCCACGCGCCCGCCCCCTCGCCCTCCACGCGCCCGCCCCCTCGCCCTCCACCCGCCCGCCCCCTCGCCCTCCACCCGCCCGCCCCCTCGCCCTCCACCCGCCCGCCCCCTCGCCCTCCACCCGCCCGCCCCCTCGCCCTCCACCCGCCCGCCCCCTCGCCCTCCACGCGCCCGCCCCCTCGCCCTCCACGCGCCCGCCACCTCGCCCTCCACGCGCCCGCCTCCTCGCCCTCCACCCGCCCGCCCCCTCGCCCTCCACGCGCCCGCCTCCTCGCCCTCCACGCGCCCGCCACCTCGCCCTCCACGCGCCCGCCTCCTCGCCCTCCACCCGCCCGCCTCCTCGCCCTCCACCCGCCCGCCACACGCCCGCCTCCTCGCCCTCGCCCTGGAGTTCCCTGAGTGACTCTCCTGCTGACCGACGGCGCTGCAACCAAGCTAATTACTGTCATTAGGGTTATCGTTACTGATGCTGCGGTTATCGTCAGCATTTTCCTGAGTGGTATTATCTCTGTTATTATTTATCATTTGCGGTATTTGTATTTTGGTAATTATTATTATTGTTGTTATTGTGGTTGAGGGGTTCTGCTGCCTTGTTCGTGATGTTATTGTTATTGTTCTTTACTATGTTGTTTTGGTGTGGTCAGCATCTTATTTTTTTCTACTTCTTCAGCTCTCATTTCCCTTTCTCCTATCGTTATTTAGTTAATAAGTAATATCATCATCTTCCTTTATCATTTATTTTTTCACCTCCTGTTCTCTTATCTCACATATATTCATATATTTTTTCAGAGTTGTTTTATTCACCGGATTTCCGCTTTATTGTTTTATCATCAATTATTCTATTTTATTCTTCATTTCTCATTATTCACCTTTCATAATCTTGATAAAAACTCTTATTTATCTCAAATGAATATTACAAACGCAGGGATTGGAGAAGAGGGGAGGGGAGAAGAGGAGGGTAGGGGGGGGGTCAAGAGGGAGGAGTGTGAGGGCGGAGTTCATGGAAGAGGAGGAGGGAAAGGGGGCGGGAGAAGGGGAAATGTAACCCACTCTTTCTTTCTTCCCCTCACTCCTCCTGCTCCTCCTTCACCCTCCCTTTCCCCTCCTCACTCCTCCTCACTCCTCCCTCCCCCCTCCCCTCTCGCCCCCCTCTCCCCTCCTCCCTCCTCCCTCCCCCTCCCACCTTCCTCTCACTCCTCCCCTCTCCCCTCCCCCTCTCTCCCCTCCCTCCCTCCCCTCCCCCTCGCTCCCTCCCCCTCCTCCCCCTCCCCTCCCCCCTCCCCCCTCCACCCTCCCCCCTCTCCCCCCCACCCTCCCCCCTCCTCACCTGCCGCCAATGAGCACCGACCCTAATCCAGCTGAACTATGACTGGTAATAATACGTTTTAATGACTTGGCTTAACGACTTCTCGCCTGGGTGAGAAAAGAGAGAGAGAGAGAGAGAGAGAGAGAGGGTGGGAGGAGGGAGAGAGGGAGAGGGAGGGAGAGGGAGAGAAGGAGGGGGAGGGAGGGGGACAGATAGGGAGGGAGGAAGGGGGGAGAGAGGGAGGGAGTTAGGAAAGGAGAGAAGGAGGAGGGAGTTAGGAAAGGAGAGAGAGAGAGAGAGAGAGAGAGAGAGAGAGAGAGAGGGAGAGAGAGGGAGAGGGTTATGGTGAGGGAGGGAGGGAGGGAGAGGGAGGGAGAGAGAGAGAGAGAGAGAAGAGAGAGAGAGAGAGAGAGAGAGGGGGGGGAGGGAGAGAGAGGGAGGGAGGCAGGCAGGGAGAGAGAGGAGGGAGGGAGGAGGAAGGGGGAGAGAGAGGGAGGGAGGCAGGCAGGGAGAGAGGGAGGGAGGGGGAGAGAGGGAGGCAGGGAAGGAGAGAGGAGAGAGGGAGGGAGAGGGAGAGGGGAGAGAGAGAGAGAGAGAGAGAGAGAGAGAGAGAGAGAGAGAGAGAGAGAGAGAGAGAGAGAGAGAGAGAGAGAGAGAGAGAGAGAGAGAGAGAGAGACAGAGACAGAGAGAGAGAGGCGGGGGGGGGGGGGAAGAGAGAGAGAGAGAGAGAGAGGTAGGGAGAGAGAGAGAGAGAGAAGAGAAGAGAAGAGAAGAGAAAAAAGAGAGAGAGGGAGAGGCAGACAGATCGAAAGACAGACAAACATAGATCAGACACATAAGGAAGGAGACACGTTCTTTCTTTTAGGTTCCAGTTTATATTATCTCTTATTATCATATTCTCCTTCCCACTGAATTCGTACGTATAGAAAGAGGAATTATGAGATTGAGGTAAAGGAAAAGGAAGATGGAGAGAATAAGGGATAGGAGGAAAGGGAAAAAATAGTAAGAATTAGATAGACAGATAGATAGAAAGGTGAATAGATATATGTATATACAGATTGGTAGGTGGAGTTAGTGAAAGAAGAATAGGTAAAGAAAAGAAATGGAGAAAAGAGAAAAAAATAAAGATAGATAAAAAGGAGAGAGAGAACAGAGAGTGAATGCGAGATAGAGAAAAGAGAAAAAAAAATAAAGATAGATAAAAAGGTGAGAGAGAACAGAGAATGCGAGATAGAGAAAAGAGAAAGAAC
>NC_091563.1:4143636-4151136 GCF_042767895.1 Penaeus vannamei
ACACCGTTGATATAAAGATACCACTCAAACTAAATTTATACGGTTAATATAAAGTTTATCCCGTTACTATAAAGTCCTCTCGACGCCCCGCAGAGTCCCAGGTGGAGCCAGGGTTCAAGTGGTCGGTGAGGCTGATGCTGACGACCAGCGGCGCCGGCAACGCCACGAGCCACTCCGTCGCCAAGCCGCTCATGGAGGCGCTGGAAGGTGAGGGGGTGAGGAGGGTGAGGGGGTGAGGAGGGGAGGGGGAGGGGGAGGGGAGGGGGAAGGGGGAGGGGAGGGGGGAGGGAGGGGGGGAAGGGGGGGGAGGAGGGAGGGTGGATGAGGGGGAAGGGGATGGGGGAGGAGGGGGATGGGGAAGGGGGAAGGGGATGGGGGAGGGGATGGGAGAAGGGGGAGGGGGATGGGGAAGAGGGAGGAGGGGGAGGGAGAGGAAGGGGGAGGGAGGAGAGGGGGAGGGGATGGGGAAGGGGGGGAGGGGGGGTTTCGGAATAATGGGATTCTTTCCATCATCTCTTGTTGTTTTTTATTATTACTGTTATAATTGCTGTTGTTATTATTATTATCATTGTCATTATTAGTGCCATCATCATGACATCATCATCATTATGGCAGCCTCATCACCATGATCATAACATCCTTCTCCTCCTCATCATCATTATTATCATCATTTGATATCAACGCATGAGTATCAGATGTCTTCCATGCACCTTTACCTGGCAAATAAAAATAAGAAGAAGAAAAAATGTTGAAAAGAAACAAGAAAAATAATCGAGAATTTTATACCGTTAATGTAAAGTTGATAATGATAATGACAATAGTATTTCTAATACCAGTAATAATACTTATACTGATACCAATGATCCTAGTAATTATCATAATAATAATAATTTCAATAAGAATAGGAATGAAAAATGAAAAAAAGAATGATAAAAAATCAGAAGAAAGATAGACTAAAGTATACAAAAAAAAACGAAGAAAAAGAAAAGGAACAAGACCAAGAAAAATTAAAAACAGCAACAACCAATTCACTTCACCAGTATCATCAGAAATACTATTGCCTAATCACCTGGTTTGTGAAAATTGTGCCAGGCGAAACCCAATGAATTTCCATAAATACAGACGCAGAAATAAAGGCATATCTCTCTCTATATCTGATAGATATAAATATAACCATCTATTTGCGGGATTGATATGCATGTCTAGACCGATGAACACGCCCTTATTTCATTATTTATGCAAGTATACGAATATTTTTTGGGTCGGGCCTCGCACAATTCTACCAAGCTGTTTCATCATCAATTTTCATCATTTTCATCAAATATTCATCAATTTTCATCATTTTCATCAAATATTCATCATCAATTTTCATCATTTTCATCAAATATTCATCATCAATTTTCATCATTTTCATCAAATATTTTCATCATCAATTTTCATCATTTTCATCAAATATTCATCATCAATTTTAAATATTTTCATCATTTTCATCAAATATTCATCATCAATTTTCATCATTTTCATCAAATATTTTCATCATCAATTTTCATCATTTTCATCAAATATTTTCATCATCAATTTTCATCATTTTCATCAAATTTTCATCATCAATTTTCATAATTTTCATCAAATATTCATCATCAATTTTCATCATTTTCATCAAATATTCATAATCAATTTTCATCATTTTCATCAAATATTCTCATCATCAATTTTCATCATTTTCATCAAATATTCATCATCAATTTTCATCATTTTCATCAAATATTTTCATCATCAATTTTCATCATTTTCATCAAATATTTTCATCATCAATTTTCATCATTTTCATCAAATATTCATCATCAATTTTCATCATTTTCATCAAATATTTTCATCATCAATTTTCATCATTTTCATCAAATATTTTCATCATCAATTTTCATCATTTTCATCAAATATTCATCATCAATTTTCATCATTTTCATCAAATATTTTCATCATCAATTTTCATCATTTTCATCAAATATTTTCATCATCAATTTTCATCATTTTCATCAAATATTCATCATCAATTTTCATCATTGTCATCAAATATTTTCATCATCAATTTCAAATATTTTCATCATCAATTTTCATCATCAATTTTCATCAGCAATTTTCATCATTTTCATCAAATATTCATCATCAATTTTCATCATTTTCATCAAATATTTTCATTATCAATTTTCACAATTTTCATCAAATATTCATCATCAATTTTCATCATTGTCATAAAATATTTTCATCATCAATTTCAAATATTTTCATCATCAATTTTCATCATGAATTTTCATCATCAATTTTCATCATTTTCATCAAATATTCATCATCAATTTTCATCATTTTCATCCAATATTCATCATCAATTTTCATCATTTTCATCAAATATTCATCATCAATTTTCATCATTTTCATCAAATATTCATCATCAATTTTCATCATTTTCATCAAATATTCATCATAATTTTCATCATTTTCATCAAATATTTTCATCATCAATTTTCATCATTTTCATCAAATATTCATCATCAATTTTCATCATTTTCATCAAATATTTTTATCATCAATTTTTATCATTTTCATCCAATATTCATCATCAATTTTCATCATTTTCATCCAATATTCATCATCAATTTTCATCATTTTCATCCAATATTCATCATCAATTTTCATCATTTTCATCAAATATTCATCATCAATTTTCATCATTTTCATCAAATATTCATCATCAATTTTCATCATTTTCATCAAATATTTTCATCATTTTCATCAAATATTTTCATCATCAATTTTCATCATTTTCATCAAAAATTCATCATCAATTTTCATCATTTTCATCAAATAATTTCATCATCAATTTTCATCATTTTCATCAAATATTTTCATCATCAATTTTCATCATTTTCATCAAATATTCATCATCAATTTTCATCATTTTCATCAAATATTCATCATCAATTTTCATCATTTTCATCAAATATTTTCATCATCAATTTTCATCATTTTCATCAAATATTCATCATCAATTTTCATCATTTTCATCAAATATTCATCATCAATTTTCATCATTTTCATCAAATATTTTCATCATCAATTTTCATCATTTTCATCAAATATTCATCATCAATTTTCATCATTTTCATCAAATATTCATCATCAATTTTCATCATTTTCATCAAATAATCATCATCAATTTTCATCATTTTCATCAAATATTCATCATCAATTTTCATCATTTTCATCAAATATTCATCATCAATTTTCATCATTTTCATCAAATATTCATCATCAATTTTCATCATTTTCATCAAATATTCATCATCAATTTTCATCATTTTCATCAAATATTCATCATCAATTTTCATCATTTTCATCAAATATTCATCATCAATTTTCATCATTTTCATCAAATATTTTCATCATCAATTTTCATCATTTTCATCAAATATTTTCATCATCAATTTTCATCATTTTCATCAAATATTTTCATCATCAATTTTCATCATTTTCATCAAATATTCATCATCAATTTTCATCATTTTCATCAAATATTTTCATCATCAATTTTCATCATTTTCATCAAATATTCATCATCAATTTTCATCATTTTTATCAAATATTCATCATCAATTTTCATCATTTTCATCATCAATTTTCATCATTTTTATCAAATATTCATCATCACTTTTAAATATTTTCATCATTTTCATCAAATATTCATCATCAATTTTCATCATTTTCATCAAATATTCATCATCAATTTTAAATATTTTCATCATTTTCATCAAATATTCATCATCAATTTTATATCATTTTCATCAAATATTCATCATCAATTTTAAATATTTTCATCATCAATTTTCATCATTTTCATCAAATATTCATCATCAATTTTAAATATTTTCATCATCAATTTTCATCATATTCATCAAATATTTTCATCATCAATTTCAAATATTTTCATCATCAATTTCAAATATTTTCATCATCAGTTTTCATCATTTTCATCAAATATTTATCATCAATTTTATATTATTTCCTTCGTTTCCGCCTTTCCTCCGCAGACAAAATCAGCTACTGCGTGGACAAGTGCCAATTGCGCTTCATATCGGAACAAGTGACAAAAGCCAAGCGTATGGAAATCCCGCCAGACACGCAAGTGGTAAGTGGCTTGTCTTTGTGGCTTTGAAAAAAAAGGGTCTTAGGTCTTAGCGTCACGGCATGGATAAGTGGGCGAGGGGGGGGGGAGGGGGGGAGGGGGAGGGGGGGAGGGTATTTTTCTCTTTGTTATTTTCTCTGTGTTTGGAAGGAAGGAGAGAAAGTGGGCTAGGAGGGGGGGAGGGGGGGAGGGGGAGGGTATTTTTCTCTTTGTTATTTTCTCTGTGTTTGGAAGTAGGAGAGAAAGTGGGCTAGGAGGGGGGGAGGGGGAGGGGGGGAGGGTATTTTTCTCTTTGTTATTTTCTCTGTGTTTGGAAGTAGGAGAGAAAGTGGGCGTGGGGGGGAGGGGGGGAGGGGAGAGTATTTTCTCTTTGTTATTTTCTCTGCGTTTGGAAGTAAGGAGAGAAAGTGGGCTAGGAGGGGGGGAGGGGGAGGGGGTATTTTTCTCTTTGTTATTTTCTCTGTGTTTGGAAGGAAGGAGGAGGGAAATGAAGGGAATGTTGTGAAATTTTAGACATAAAAAGGAGAGAGGTGAGTTTTCTTTACTGTTCTGCCTCTCTTTAACTTTATACGAATGAATCATATCTGTGAGTCGATTAATTCCTCGCTCAGTCAATCAATGAAATCAGTCAATCCATCCCTCATTACTCGCTCAATCAATGAAATCAGTCAATCCATCCCTCATTACTCGCTCAATCAATGAAATCAGTCAATCCATCCCTCATTACTCGCTCAATCAATGAAATCAGTCAATCCATCCCTCATTACTCGCTCAATCAATCAATAAAATCAGTCAAAACCCTCATTATTTGCTCAATCAATCAATCCATCCATTCCTCATTACTCGCTCAATTAATCAATAAAATCACTCAAAACCCTCATTACTCGCTCAATCAATCAATCAATCAATCCATCAATCAACTAAAACCCGATCGTAAAAAAATCCTCTAAAAAACAAATTCGCACCAAGATCCGCGTGACCTTCGAGGTGCTGGTGTTCCCTCCGCCGCCGCAACGCCGCTGCCGCCAGAGCTGTGCCCGACGCCACGCCCGCAAACTCATCCCCGGCGTCTTGGGCACGTTGAGGAAGACTCTCCTTAATCTACGAGAAGTCATCAGGTAAAGTGTCGGGTGATGTGTGGAGATGCGTGGAATTTGTGGTATGTTTTTTGTTCGTGTTTTGTCAAAAAGGCAGATGGAAAATTATACAATATGGCTATTACGAACCTTATACGAAAAGACTTGCAAAGGAGGAAAACGATAAGAAGAAAGCATTTACGATAATCTTCGTCTCTCTCTTGCCTTCCCTTCCCCCTCCTTCAGCGACACCGGCCAGAGGTTCGAGATCATCCCGAAGACGTACAAGACGAGGCGACACCACCAGGAGGCGTGTCCCGACGGATATGTCCTCATCGGCAGCAAGTGCGGTAAGATGCTTCTCGGGGCGTCGACTGCGCAGTGGGTTTTGTGCTGCGACTTGGTCTGTTTACTCCAGAAGAAAAGATAGCTGTCATGTCATATCTGTTTACGTAATCGATTCATTTGTTACGTGACTCGGGATTTAACATTTTATATTAGTACTGCTTTACACACACGCTTACTCCACTCACACACACACAGATATATATGTGTGTGTGTGTGTGTGTATACATACATACATAAATACAGACATATATATATATATATATATATATATATATATATATATATATATATATATATATATATATATATATATACATGAATATATAAATACACAAATGAATATAATTGCCTTCTAACGAACTCGCCCCCGCAGTGGCGTGCAGCCAGGGGTCCTACCACGACCCGCGCAGCGACCTGTGCCTGGCGTGCCCGGCCGGGACGTACCAGGAGCGCGAGGGCCAGACTTCGTGCCAGGCGTGCCCCCCCTCCGCCCCCCCGGGAGGCCCCCACAAGCTCGCGGCTCGCAACGCCTCCGAGTGCTCAGGTAATCTTGATTCCCCCAGACCTGGTCCTCGTGGCTGTCCGTTTGCTTTTCTTATACGCCTCATATCTTTATTTCTTTATTTATATTTATTTATTATCTTTATTTATTATTTATTTATATTTATTTATTATCTTTATTTATTATTTATTTTTATTTATTTATTATCTTTATTTATTATTTATTTATATTTTATTTATCTTTATTATTTATTTATTTATATTTATTATCTTTATTTATATCTTTATTGCAGGAGTACGCATTTTCTTTCGTCAGTGCAAATATTTTTTCGTACTACCGAATATAAATAAATATATCCGAATTCTTCCTCCTTCCCCCTTATTCTCTCACTCACTCACTCACTCACAGCGAGAGAGAGAGAGAGAGAGAGAGGAAATCGAAGAAAGAAAAGATGATAAATACCGCCATCTGTCATCATCACCATTAGTGTCCTATCACTCCTATCGCAGTTATTCCCATCACCTTACCAAACAGACGCGTGCCCCCCTGGCCACTGGAGCATCGACGGCTTCAGCCCCTGCCGCCCTTGCCCGGCCGGGACCTTCCAGTCTGACATCGGCAGGGTGGAGTGCATCCCCTGCCCGCAAGGACTGACCTCACCCGCCGCCGCTGCCTCGCTTTCCCACTGCTTCCAGGGCGGTAAGTGGAATAGATAGAGATAGATAGATAGAGAAGGGGGGAGAGAGAGGGGGAGGGAAAGGGAGGGAGGGAGAGAGAGAGAGAGAGAGAGGGAGAGAGGGGAGGGGGGGAGAGCGAGGGAGATAGAGAGAGAGAGAGAGAGAGAGAGAGAGAGAGAGAGAGAGAGAGAGAGAGAGAGAGAGAGAGAGAGAGACAGGGAGAGAGAGAGAGAGACAGACAGAGAAAGAGAAAGAGAGATAGATAGCGAGAGAGAGAGAGAGAAAGAGAGAGAGGGGGGGGGGAGAATAAGGGGGAAGCATTCAGATATTTATTTATATGTATATACATGCAAACCAACAGAGGAAGCTATTGATTTTACTAAGACAGTCTGTAAGGATTTCCTACTGTGTAGCTAGGAATCATTTCTTTTATTCTACAGAAATGTGAATTGATATTTGATTCCAGGAGTAAACCCAGAGTCCTATATCAAAATAACGATAGTACAGATCTTTTCGCAGATAATAAAAGGCCCCCAACATATAAATTGTATATATATATGTGTGTTTTTTTTGTGTGTGTGTGTATTAAACAAATATGTACATATAAATAATATATATGCATTACATAAATCAGATTCCCAATCTTTCTTTCCAACGTGACCCCTACAGCTCAGCTTTGCCAGCC
Organism: Penaeus vannamei; assembly: GCF_042767895.1. NCBI lineage: Eukaryota > Metazoa > Arthropoda > Malacostraca > Decapoda > Penaeidae > Penaeus > Penaeus vannamei. The sequence goes on from NC_091563.1 coordinate 4,151,105, forward strand.
GGGGCACTTCTGGAGTCACACGTCACGCCAGT
>NC_091563.1:4156136-4158636 GCF_042767895.1 Penaeus vannamei
GCCCGCAGAGGAAGCTATGTGAGAAGCCCGCAGAGGAAGCTATGTGAGAAGCCCGCAGAGGAAGCTATGTGAGAAGCCCGCAGAGGAAGCTATGTGAGAAGCCCGCAGAGGAAGCTATGGAAGAAGCCCGAAGAGAAAGCTATGAAAGAAGCCCGCAGAGGAAGCTATGTAAGAAGCCCGAAGAGAAAGCTATGTGAGGAGCCCGCAGAGGAAGCTATGTAAGAAGCCCGCAGAGGAAGCTATGTAAGAAGCCCGAAGAGGAAGCTATGTAAGAAGCCCGAAGAGGAAGCTGTGTAAGAAGCCCGAAGAGGAAGCTATGTAAGAAGCCCGAAGAGAAAGCTATGTAAGAAGCCCGAAGAGGAAGCTATGTAAGAAGCCCGAAGAGGAAGCTGTGTAAGAAGCCCGAAGAGGAAGCTATGTAAGAAGCCCGAAGAGGAAGCTGTGTAAGAAGCCCGCAGAGGAAGCTGTGTAAGAAGCCCGCAGAGGAAGCTATGTAAGAAGCCCGCAGAGGAAGCTATGTAAGAGGCCCGAAGAGGAAGCTGTGTAAGAAGCCCGCAGAGGAAGCTATGTAAGAAGCCCGCAGAGGAAGCTATGTAAGAAGCCCGCAGAGGAAGCTATGTAAGAAGCCCGCAGAGGAAGCTATGTAAGAAGCCCGCAGAGGAAGCTATGTGAGAAGCCCGCAGAGGAAGCTATGTAAGAAGCCCGCAGAGGAAGCTATGTAAGAAGCCCGCAGAGGAAGCTATGTAAGAAGCCCGCAGAGGAAGCTATGTAAGAAGCCCGCAGAGGAAGCTATGTGAGAAGCCCGCAGAGGAAACTGTGTAAGAAGCCCGCAGAGGAAGCTATGTGAGGAGCCCGCAGAGGAAGCTATGTAAGAAGCCCGCAGAGGAAGCTATGTGAGAAGCCCGCAGAGGAAACTGTGTAAGAAGCCCGCAGAGGAAGCTATGTGAGAAGCCCGCAGAGGAAGCTATGTGAGAAGCCCACGGAGGAAGCTATGTAAGAAGCCCGCAGAGGAAGCTATGTAAGAAGCCCGCGGAGGAAGCTATGTGAGAAGCCCGCAGAGGAAGCTATGTGAGAAGCCCGCAGAGGAAGCTATGTAAGAAGCCCGCGGAGGAAGCTATGTGAGAAGCCCACGGAGGAAGCTATGTGAGAAGCCCGAAGAGGAAGCTCTGTAAGAAGCCCGCAGAGGAAGCTGTGTAAGAAGCCCGCAGAGGAAGCTATGTAAGAAGCCCGCAGAGGAAGCCATGTGAGAAGCCCACGGAGGAAGCTATGTAAGAAGCCCGCAGAGGAAGCTATGTAAGAAGCCCGCGGAGGAAGCTATGTGAGAAGCCCACGGAGGAAGCTATGTAAGAAGCCCGCAGAGGAAGCTATGTAAGAAGCCCGCGGAGGAAGCTATGTGAGAAGCCCGCAGAGGAAGCTATGTGAGAAGCCCGCAGAGGAAGCTATGTAAGAAGCCCGCGGAGGAAGCTATGTGAGAAGCCCACGGAGGAAGCTATGTGAGAAGCCCGAAGAGGAAGCTCTGTAAGAAGCCCGCAGAGGAAGCTGTGTAAGAAGCCCGCAGAGGAAGCTATGTAAGAAGCCCGCAGAGGAAGCCATGTGAGAAGCCCGCAGAGGAAGCCATGTGAGAAGCCCGCAGAGGAAGCTATGTAAGAAGCCCGCAGAGGAAGCTCCATGGCGAGAAGCCCGCAGAGGAAGCTATGTGAGGAGCCCGCAGAGGAAGCTCCATGACGAGAAATCCGCAGAGGAAGCTATGTAAGAAGCCCGCGGAGGAAGCTATGTAAGAAGCCCGCGGAGGAAGCTATGTGAGAAGCCCACGGAGGAAGCTATGTGAGAAGCCCGAAGAGGAAGCTCTGTAAGAAGCCCGCAGAGGAAGCTGTGTAAGAAGCCCGCAGAGGAAGCTATGTAAGAAGCCCGCAGAGGAAGCTATGTAAGAAGCCCGCAGAGGAAGCTATGTAAGAAGCCCGCGGAGGAAGCTATGTGAGAAGCCCGCAGAGGAAGCTATGTAAGAAGCCCGCGGAGGAAGCTATGTGAGAAGCCCACGGAGGAAGCTATGTGAGAAGCCCGAAGAGGAAGCTCTGTAAGAAGCCCGCAGAGGAAGCTGTGTAAGAAGCCCGCAGAGGAAGCTATGTAAGAAGCCCGCAGAGGAAGCTATGTAAGAAGCCCGCAGAGGAAGCTATGTAAGAAGCCCGCAGAGGAAGCTATGTAAGAAGCCCGCGGAGGAAGCTATGTGAGAAGCCCACGGAGGAAGCTATGTGAGAAGCCCGAAGAGGAAGCTCTGTAAGAAGCCCGCAGAGGAAGCTATGTGAGAAGCCCACGGAGGAAGCTATGTGAGAAGCCCACGGAGGAAGCTATGTGAGGAGCCCGCAGAGGAAGCTATGTAAGAAGCCCGCAGAGGAAGCTATGTAAGAAGCCCGCAGAGGAAGCTATGTAAGAAGCCCGCAGAGGAAGCTATGTAAGAAGCCCGCAGAGGAAGCTATGTAAGAAGCCCGCGGAGGAAGCTATG
>NC_091563.1:4168636-4171136 GCF_042767895.1 Penaeus vannamei
ACCAGTTGTTCGTCACCAGTTGTTCGTCACCGGTTGTTCGTCACCAGTTGTTCGTCACCGGTTGCTCGTCACCGGTTGTTCGTCACCGGTTGTTCGTCACCGGTTGTTCGTCACCAGTTGTTCGTCACCGGTTGTTCGTCACCAGTTGTTCGTCACCGGTTGTTCGTCACCAGTTGTTCGTCACCGGTTGTTCGTCACCAGTTGTTCGTCACCGGTTGTTCGTCACCAGTTGTTCGTCACCGGTTGTTCGTCACCGGTTGTTCGTCACCAGTTGTTCGTCACCGGTTGTTCGTCACCGGTTGTTCGTCACCAGTTGTTCGTCACCGGTTGTTCGTCACCAGTTGTTCGTCACCGGTTGTTCGTCACCGGTTGTTCGTCACCAGTTGTTCGTCACCGGTTGTTCGTCACCAGTTGTTCGTCACCGGTTGTTCGTCACCAGTTGTTCGTCACCGGTTGTTCGTCACCGGTTGTTCGTCACCGGTTGTTCGTCACCGGTTGTTCGTCACCGGTTGTTCGTCACCAGTTGTTCGTCACCGGTTGTTCGTCACCAGTTGTTCGTTACCGGTTGTTCGTCACCAGTTGTTCGTCACCAGTTGTTCGTCACCAGTTGTTCGTTACCGGTTGTTCGTCACCAGTTGTTCGTCACCGGTTGTTCGTCACCAGTTGTTCGTCACCGGTTGTTCGTCACCAGTTGTTCGTCACCGGTTGTTCGTCACCAGTTGTTCGTTACCGGTTGTTCGTCACCGGTTGTTCGTCACCGGTTGTTCGTCACCAGTTGTTCGTCACCGGTTGTTCGTCACCAGTTGTTCGTCACCGGTTGTTCGTCACCGGTTGTTCGTCACCGGTTGTTCGTCACCGGTTGTTCGTCACCGGTTGTTCGTCACCAGTTGTTCGTCACCGGTTGTTCGTCACCAGTTGTTCGTTACCGGTTGTTCGTCACCAGTTGTTCGTCACCAGTTGTTCGTCACCAGTTGTTCGTTACCGGTTGTTCGTCACCAGTTGTTCGTCACCAGTTGTTCGTCACCAGTTGTTCGTCACCGGTTGTTCGTCACCAGTTGTTCGTCACCGGTTGTTCGTCACCAGTTGTTCGTTACCGGTTGTTCGTCACCGGTTGTTCGTCACCGGTTGTTCGTCACCAGTTGTTCGTCACCGGTTGTTCGTCACCAGTTGTTCGTTACCGGTTGTTCGTCACCGGTTGTTCGTCACCGGTTGTTCGTCACCAGTTGTTCGTCACCAGTTGTTCGTCACCGGTTGTTCGTCACCGGTTGTTCGTCACCAGTTGTTCGTCACCAGTTGTTCGTCACCAGTTGTTCGTCACCGGTTGTTCGTCACCGGTTGTTCGTCACCGGTTGTTCGTCACCGGTTGTTCGTCACCAGTTGTTCGTCACCGGTTGTTCGTCACCGGTTGTTCGTCACCAGTTGTTCGTCACCAGTTGTTCGTCACCAGTTGTTCGTCACCGGTTGTTCGTCACCAGTTGTTCGTCACCAGTTGTTCGTCACCGGTTGTTCGTCACCGGTTGTTCGTCACCGGTTGTTCGTCACCGGTTGTTCGTCACCAGTTATTCGTCACCGGTTGTTCGTCACCGGTTGTTCGTCACCAGTTGTTCGTCACCGGTTGTTCGTCAACGGTTGTTCGTCACCGGTTGTTCGTCACCAGTTGTTCGTCACCAGTTGTTCGTCACCAGTTGTTCGTCACCGGTTGTTCGTCACCAGTTGTTCGTCACCAGTTGTTCGTCACCAGTTGTTCGTCACCAGTTGTTCGTCACCGGTTGTTCGTCACCGGTTGTTCGTCTCCGGTTGTTCGTCACCGGTTGTTCGTCACCGGTTGTTCGTCACCAGTTGTTCGTCACCGGTTGTTCGTCACCAGTTGTTCGTCACCAGTTGTTCGTCACCGGTTGTTCGTCACCAGTTGTTCGTCACCGGTTGTTCGTCACGCTGTTCGTCACCGGTTGATCGTCACCATATGTTCGTCGCCGGTTGCTCGTCACCAGTTGTTCGTCACCGGTTGTTCGTCACCAGTTGTTCGTCACCAGTTGTTCGTCACCGGTTGCTCGTCACCATTTGTTCGTCACCATTTGTTCGTCACCAGTTGCTCGTCGCCGGTTGCCACATGTCAACAACGTGACTTAGAGCGATCTTTAGACCACTCTGTAGGAGATGAATCAGTCTCCCTGCGGCGAGGGAAGGAGCAACACCTCGCTCCGAGGACCAGCCGCGCTCCAACATAACTATTTATTAAAGGAGTCAAGACGACTTGGTTGTCTACCTTAAACCCTAAGCTCGCCTTCTACCAAACTCTTGTAGGGCCCAACATTCGGGTTCTTACAGTGTGAGTGTGTGTGTATGCGGGTGTGTGAAGATTGTAATGAATAATAAATACAATAAAAAAACAGTGTGGCACCCAATGGAAGGAGCTCCCACTGATGCTGCTAAGAGAAAATAAATAGGAATTTAACTAATATATATATATATATATATATATATATATATATATATATAT
>NC_091563.1:4193636-4203636 GCF_042767895.1 Penaeus vannamei
GCGGCAATTCATCAAAATATATGACTTTCTTGTAGGAAAAGGTATGAATGAGACTGGATATCTTCACAATACAAGAGATATCCAGTCTCGTTCGTACCTTTTCTTCATTTGTCAACATGGATACGTTTCATATAACTTTCTAATTAGCAGTCTACCTCTCTATCTATATTTCTAAGTAGTAATATGGAAAAATACATTCATATATACATAAACACACACACACACACATGTCTGTCTGAATATATGTAAAGATAAATAGATGGATATATAGATAGATAGATGGATAGATAGATACATAGATAGATGCATATACAAGCGTGTATAGACACCCGAACGCACACAGACAATTACAAAGAATCATTAATCTATAACTATGGAAACAAATCATCCCATTAGATAAAAAAAACACAAATCATCCCATTAGAAAAAAAAACACACAAATCATCCCATTAGAAAAAAACACACAAATCATCCCATTAGAAAAAAAACACAAATCATCCCATTAGAAAAAACACACACAAATCATCCCATTAGAAAAAAAACACACAAATCATCCCATTAGAAAAAAAAACACAAATCATCCCATTAGAAAAAAAAACACAAATCATCCCATTAGAAAAAAAACACACAAATCATCCCATTAGAAAAAAAACACACAAATCATCCCATTAGAAAAAAAACACAAATCATCCCATTAGGAAAAAAAACACAAATCATCCCATTAGAAAAAAACACACAAAACATCCCATTAGAAAAAAACACACAAATCATCCCATAAGAAAAAACACACAAATCATCCCATTAGAAAAAAACACACAAATCATCCCATTAGAAAAAACACACAAATCATCCCATTAGAAAAAAAACACACAAATCATCCCATTAGAAAAAAACACACAAATCATCCCATTAGAAAAAAAACACACAAATCATCCCATTAGAAAAAAAACACACAAATCATCCCATTAGAAAAAAACACACAAATCATCCCATTAGAAAAAAACACACAAATCATCCCATTAGAAAAAAAACACACAAATCATCCCATTAGAAAAAAAACACAAATCATCCCATTAGAAAAAAAACACAAATCATCCCATTAGAAAAAAACACACAAAACATCCCATTAGAAAAAAAACACAAATCATCCCATTAGAAAAAAAACACAAATCATCCCATTAGAAAAAAAACACATAAATCATCCCATTAAAAAAAAAACACAAATCATCCCATTAGAAAAAAAACACACAAATCATCCCATTAGAAAAAAAAACACACAAATCATCCCATTAGAAAAAAACACACAAATCATCCCATTAGAAAAAAAACACACAAATCATCCCATTAGAAAAAAAACACACAAATCATCCCATTAGAAAAAAAAACACACAAATCATCCCATTAGAAAAAAAACACAAATCATCCCATTAGAAAAAAACACAAATCATCCCATTAGAAAAAAAACACAAATTATCCCATTAGAAAAAAAACAAAAATCATCCCATTAGAAAAAAAACACACAAATCATCCCATTAGAAAAAAAACACAAATCATCCCATTAGAAAAAAAACACAAATCATCCGATTAGAAAAAAAACACACAAATCATCCCATTAGAAAAAAAAAAAAAATTATCCCATTAAAAGAAAAACACCAAACATCCCACTAGGAAAAAAACACACAAATCATCCCATTAGAAAAAAAACACAAATCATTGCATTAGAAAAAGAACACACTCAAATCATTCCATTAGAAAAAAACACTCAAATCATCCCATTAGATAAAAAACACACTCAAATCATATCATTATAAAAAAACACACAAATCATCCCATTAGAAAAAAAACACACAAATCATCCCATTAGAAAAAAAACACAAATCATCCCATTAGAAAAAAAACACACAAATCATCCCATTAGAAAAAAAAACACACAAATCATCCCATTAGAAAAAAAACACAAATCATCCCATTAGAAAAAAACACACAAATCATCCCATTAGAAAAAAACACACAAATCATCCCATTAGAAAAAAAAACACACAAATCATCTCATTAGAAAAAAAACACAAATCATCCCATTAGAAAAAAAAACACACAAATCATCCCATTAGAAAAAAACACACAAATCATCCCATTAGAAAAAAAAACACAAATCATCCCATTAGAAAAAAAACACAAATCATCCCATTAGAAAAAAACACACACAAATCATCCCATTAGAAAAAAAACACACAAATCATCCCATTAGAAAAAAACACACACAAATCATCCCATTAGAAAAAAAACACAAAACATCCCATTAGAAAAAAAACACAAATCATCCCATTAGAAAAAAACACACAAATCATCGCATTAGAAAAAAACACACAAATCATCCCATTAGAAAAAAAAACACACAAATCATCCCATTAGAAAAAAAACACAAATCATCCCATTAGAAAAAAAAACACACAAATCATCCCATTAGAAAAAAAACACAAATCATCCCATTAGAAAAAAACACACAAATCATCCCATTAGAAAAAAACACACAAATCATCCCATTAGAAAAAAACACACAAATCATCCCATTAGAAAAAAAACACACAAATCATCCCATTAGAAAAAAACACAAATCATCCCATTAGAAAAAAAACACACAAATCATCCCATTAGAAAAAACACAAATCATCCCATTAGGAAAAAAAACACAAATCATCCCATTAGAAAAAAACACACAAATCATCCCATTAGAAAAAAACACACAAATCATCCCATTAGAAAAAAACACACAAATCATCCCATTAGAAAAAAAACACACAAATCAACCCATTAGAAAAAACACACAAATTATCGCATTAGAAAAAAAACACACAAATCATCCCATTAGAAAAAAACACACAAATCATCCCATTAGAAAAAAAACACACAAATCATCCCATTAGAAAAAAACACACAAATCATCCCATTAGAAAAAAAACACACAAATCATCCCATTAGAAAAAAACACACAAATCATCCCATTAGAAAAAAAACACACAAATCATCCCATTAGAAAAAACACCCAAATCATCCCATTAGAAAAAAAACACAAATCATCCCATTAGAAAAAAAACACAAATCATCCCATTAGAAAAAAAACACAAATCATCCCATTAGAAAAAAAACACAAATCATCCCATTAGAAAAAAACACAAATCATCCCAATAGAAAAAAACACAAATCATCCCATTAGAAAAAAAACACAAATCATCCCATTAGAAAAAAACACAAATCATCCCATTAGAAAAAAAACACAAATCATCCCATTAGAAAAAAAAATACACAAATCATCCCATTAGAAAAAAACACAAATCATCCCATTAGAAAAAAACACAAATCATCCCATTAGAAAAAACACACAAATCATCCCATTAGAAAAAAAACACACAAATCATCCCATTAGAAAAAAACACACAAATCATCCCATTAGAAAAAAACACACAAATCATCCCATTAGAAAAAAAACACACAAATCATCCCATTAGAAAAAAAACACAAATCATCCCATTAGAAAAAAACACACAAATCATCCCATTAGAAAAAAAACACACAAAACATCCCATTAGAAAAAAACACACAAATCATCCCATTAGAAAAAAAAACACAAATCATCCCATTAGAAAAAAAACACACAAATAATCCCATTAGAAAAAAAACACACAAATCATCCCATTAGAAAAAAACAAATCATCCCATTACAAAAAAAAAAACACAAATCATTCCATTAGAAAAAAACACACACAAATCATTCCATTAGAAAAAAACATACACAAATCATCCCATTAGAAAAAAAAACACAAATCAGCCCATTAGAAAAAAAAATACACAAATCATCCCATTAGAAAAAAACACACAAATCATCCCATTAGAAAAAAACACACACAAATCATCCCATTAGAAAAAAAACACACAAATCATCCCATTAGAAAAAAAACACACACAAATCATCCCATTAGAAAAAAAACACACAAATCATCTCATTAGAAAAAACCACAACTCGTCCCATTAGAAAAAAAAACACACAAATCATCCCATTAGAAAAAAAACACACAAATCATCCCATTAGAAAAAAAACACACTCAAATCATCCCATTAGAAAAAAACACACAAATCATCCCATTAGAAAAAAAACACACTCAAATCATCCCATTAGAAAAAAACACACAAATCATCCCATTAGAAAAAAAACACAAATCATCCCATTAGAAAAAAAACACAAATCATCCCATTAGAAAAAAACACACAAATCATCCCATTAGAAAAAAAACACACAAATCATCCCATTAGAAAAAAACACACAAATCATCACATTAGAAAAAAACACAAATCAGCCCATTAGAAAAAACCACCCAAATCAGCCCCTTAGAAAAAAAACACAAATCATCCCATTAGAAAAAAACACACAATCATCCCATTAGAAAAAAAACACACAAATCATCCCATTAGAAAAAAACACACAAATCATCCCATTAGAAAAAAAACACACAAATCATCCCATTAGAAAAAAACACACAAATCCTGCCATTAGAAAAAAATCACACAGATCATCCCATTACAAAAAACACACACAAATTATCCCATTAGAAAAAAAACACACAAATCATCCCATTAGAAAAAAATCACACACAAATCATCCCATTAGAAAAAAACACACAAATCATCCCATTAGAAAAAAAACACACAAATCATCCCATTAGGAAAAAAAACACAAATCATCCCATTAGAAAAAAACACACAAATCATCCCATTAGAAAAAAAACACACAAATCATCCCATTAGAAAAAAACACACAAATCATCCCATTAGAAAAAAAAAAAACACAGATCATCCCATTAGAAAAAAAAAAAACACAAATCAACCCATTAGGAAAAAAAACACAAATCATCACATTAGAAAAAAACACACAAATCAACTCATTAGAAAAAAAACACACAAATCATCCCATTAGAAAAAAAACACACAAATCATCCCATTAGAAAAAAAACACACAAATCATACCATTAGAAAAAAAACACACAAATTATTCCACTATAAAAAAAAACACACAAATTATCCCAATAGAAAAAAACAGACAAATTATACCATTAGAAAAAAACACACAAATCATCCCATTAGAAAAAAACACACAAATCATCCCATTAGAAAAAAACACACAAATCATCCCATTAGAAAAAAAACACACAAATCATCCCATTAGAAAAAAAACACAAATCATCCCATTAGAAAAAAACACACAAATCATCCCATTAGAAAAAAAACACACAAATCATCCCATTAGAAAAAAACACACAAATCATCCCATTAGAAAAAAAACACACAAATCATCCCATTAGAAAAAAACACACAAATCATCCCATTAGAAAAAAAACACACAAATCATCCCATTAGAAAAAAAACACAAATCATCCCATTAGAAAAAAAACACACAAATCATCCCATTAGAAAAAAAAACACACAAATCATCCCATTAGAAAAAAACACAGAAATCATCCCATTAGAAAAAAACACACAAATCATCCCATTAGAAAAAACACACAAATCATCCCATTAGAAAAAAAACACACAAATCATCCCATTAGAAAAAAACACACAAATCATCCCATTAGAAAAAAAACACACAAATCATCCCATTAGAAAAAAAAACACAAATCATCCCATTAGAAAAAAACTCACAAATAATCTCATTAGAAAAAAACACACAAATCATCCCATTAGAAAAAAACGCACAAATCATCGCATTAGAAAAAAACACACAAATCATCCCATTAGAAAAAAAAACACAAATCATCCCATTAGAAAAAAACACACAAATAATCCCATTAGAAAAAAAACACACAAATCATCCCATTAGAAAAAAACACACAAATCATCCCATTAGAAAAAAACACACAAATCATCCCATTAGAAAAAAAAACACACAAATCATCCCATTAGAAAAAAACACACAAATCATCCCATTAGAAAAAAAAAACACAAATCATCCCATTAGAAAAAAACACACAAATCATCCCATTAGAAAAAAACACACAAATCATCCCATTAGAAAAAAAAACACACAAATCATCCCATTAGAAAAAAACACACAAATCATCCCATTAGAAAAAAAACACACAAATCATCCCATTACAAAAAAATCACACAAATCATCCCATTAGAAAAAACACACAAATTATCCCATTAGAAAAGAAACACACAAATCATCCCATTAGAAAAAAATCACACAAATCATCCCATTAGAAAAAAACACACAAATCATCCCATTAGAAAAAAAACACACAAATCATCCCATTAGAAAAAACACACAAATCATCCCATTAGAAAAAAAACACACAAATCATCCCATTAGAAAAAAAACACAAATCATCCCATTAGAAAAAAAACACACAAATCATCCCATTAGAAAAAAAACACACACAAATCATCCCATTAGAAAAAAAACAAACTCAAATCAATCCATTAGAAAAAAAATTAGAAAAAAACACACAAATCATCCCATTAGAAAAAAACACACAAATCATCACATTAGAAAAAAACACACAAATCATCCCATTAGAAAAAAAACACACAAATCATCCCATTACAAAAAAAACACAAATCATCCCATTAGAAAAAAAACACACAAATCATCCCATTAGAAAAAAACACACAAATCATCCCATTAGAAAAAAACACACAAATCATCCCATTAGAAAAAAAACACAAATCATCCCATTAGAAAAAAACACACAAATCATCCCATTAGAAAAAAACACACACAAATCATCCCATTAGAAAAAAACACACAAATCATCCCATTAGAAAAAAAAAAAACACAAAACATTTCATTAGGAAAAAAAACACACAAATCATCCCATTAGAAAAAAACACACAAATCATCCCATTAGAAAAAAAACACAAATCATCCCATTAGAAAAAAAACACAAATCATCCCATTAGAAAAAAAACACACAAATCATCCCATTAGAAAAAAACACACAAATCATCCCATTAGAAAAAAACACACAAATCATCCCATTAGAAAAAAACACACAAATCATCCCATTAGAAAAAAACACACAAATCATCCCATTAGAAAAAAAAACAACACAAATCATCCCATTAGAAAAAAAACACAAATCATCCCATTAGAAAAAAAACACAAATCATCCCATTAGAAAAAAAACACACAAATCATCCCATTAGAAAAAAAAACACACAAATCATCCCATTAGAAAAAAAACACAAATCATCCCATTAGAAAAAAAACACAAATCATCACATTAGAAAAAAACACAAATCATCCCATTAGAAAAAAACACACAAATCATCCCATTAGAAAAAAAAAACAAATCATCCCATTAGAAAAAAAAACACACAAATCATCCCATTAGAAAAAAAACACAAATCATCCCATTAGAAAAAAAACACAAATCATCCCATTAGAAAAAAAAAACACAAATCATCCCATTAGAAAAAATCATCCCATTAGAAAAAAAACACAAATCATCCCATTAGAAAAACACACAAATCATCCCATTAGAAAAAAAAAACACACAAATCCTCCCATTACAAAAAAACACACAAATCATCCCATTAGAAAAAAAACACAAATCATCCCATTAGAAAAAAACACACAAATCATCCCATTAGAAAAAAAAACACACAAATCATCCCATTAGAAAAAAACACACAAATCATCCCATTAGAAAAAAAAACACACAAATCATCCCATTAGAAAAAAAACACACAAATCATCCCATTAGAAAAAAAAAACACAAATCATCCCATTAGAAAAAAAAACACAAATCATCCCATTAGAAAAAAAAAACAAAAATCATCCCATTAGAAAAAAAAAACACAAATCATCCCATTAGAAAAAAAACACACAAATCATCCCATTAGAGAAAAAAAACACACAAATCATCCCATTAGAAAAAAACACACAAATCATCCCATTAGAAAAAACACACAAATCATCCCATTAGAAAAAAAACACAAATCATCCCATTAGAAAAAAAAACACAAATCATCCCATTAGAAAAAAAACAAAAATCATCCCATTAGAAAAAAAACACAGAAATCATCCCATTCGAAAAAAAAACACAAATCATTCCATTAGAAAAAAAACACACAAATCATCCCATTAGAAAAAAAACACAAATCATCCCATTAGAAAAACACACAAATCATCCCATTAGAAAAAAACACACAAATCATCCCATTAGAAAAAAAACACACACAAATCATCCCATTAGAAAAAAAAACACACAAATCATCCCATTAGAAAAAAAAACACACAAATCATCCCATTAGAAAAAAAAACACAAATCATCCCATTAGAAAAAAAACACAAATCATCCCATTAGAAAAAAAAAACACAAATCATCCCATTAGAAAAAAAAACACACAAATCATCCCATTAGAAAAAAAAACACACAAATCATCCCATTAGAAAAAAAAACACACAAATCATCCCATTAGAAAAAAAAATACACAAATCATCCCATTAGAAAAAAACACACACAAATCATCCCATTAGAAAAAAACACACACAAATCATCCCATTAGAAAAAAAACACACAAATCATCCCATTAGAAAAAAAAAACACAAATCATCCCATTAGAAAAAAACACACAAATCATCCCATTAGTAAAAAAACACATATCATCCCATTAGAAAAAAAACACACAAATCATCCCATTAGAAAAAAAACACACAAATCATCCCATTAGAAAAAAAAACACACAAATCATCCCATTAGAAAAAAAAACACACAAATCATCCCATTAGAAAAAAAAAACACAAATCATCCCATTAGAAAAAAAACACAAATCATCCCATTAGAAAAAAACACAAATCATCCCATTAGAAAAAAACACAAATCATCCCATTAGAAAAAAACACAAATCATCCCATTAGAAAAAAACACAAATCATCCCATTAGAAAAAAAACACAAATCATCCCATTAGAAAAAAAACACAAATCATCCCATTAGAAAAAAAACACAAATCATCCCATTAGAAAAAAACACAAATCATCCCATTAGAAAAAAACACAAATCATCCCATTAGAAAAAAAACACAAATCATCCCATTAGAAAAAAAACACAAATCATCCCATTAGAAAAAAAAACACAAATCATCCCATTAGAAAAAAACACAAATCATCGCATTAGAAAAAAAAACACACAAATCATCCCATTAGAAAAAAAAACACAAATCATTCCATTAGAAAAAAAACACAAATCATCCCATTAGAAAAAAACACACAAATCATCCCATTAGAAAAAAAACACAAATCATCCCATTAGAAAAAAAACACACAAATCATCCCATTAGAAAAAAAACACAAATCATCCCATTAGAAAAAAAAACACAAATCATCCCAATAGAAAAAAAACACAAATCATCCCATTAGAAAAAAAAAACAAAACATCCCATTAGAAAAAAACACACAAATCATCCCATTAGAAAAAAAACACAAATCATCCCATTAGAAAAAAAACACAAATCATCCCATTAGAAAAAAAACACAAATCATCCCATTAGAAAAAAAAAACACAAATCATCCCATTAGAAAAAAACACACACACAAATCATCCCATTAGAAAAAAACACACAAATCATCCCATTAGAAAAAAACACACAAATCATCCCATTAGAAAAAAACACACAAATCATCCCATTAGAAAAAAAACACAAATCATCCCATTAGAAAAAAAACACAAATCATCCCATTAGAAAAAAACACACACAAATCATCCCATTAGAAAAAAACACACAAATCATCCCATTAGAAAAAAACACACACACAAATCATCCCATTAGAAAAAACAGAAATTCAGAAAAAAAGCACATTCAGATGAACTCACCGATGCACCCCATTGACGGCCGATCTCGCGTCTGAGAATTCCAGTTAGAGTAACTACACGTCAGACTAATTTCCTTTAAACCAGTGCACCCGAAGACCATCTGATCCGGGCAGAGGTAACGGGCGGT
>NC_091563.1:4228636-4233636 GCF_042767895.1 Penaeus vannamei
GAAGAGGTAAAACACACACTCGATTTTAATAAGTAACAACACTATTTAAATCAACTAATCTGATTTGCTTTACTGAACCGTTTTATCATTTTGATTTAGAAAAAGTATTCATGAATATTCTTAAATTTAGCGAGTGTGGGTGGGTGTGGTAGAATGTTACCTCAAGTTATCATTTAAGGTAAATATACAGCTCTTATAATCCATTCAGTCTGGAAGCCCCGCCCCCTTTCGTCAGTGCCAAAGACAAAAATGTTATTGTACTGAAAAGCCTAAACCTTCAGCTAATAACTTCTCGTAATATTTACTGTGCAATAAAGGAATATGTAGAGGGCCTTATTCATTATATAACCATGATGTGCCACACACTTAAGTCCATTCTGACAAACGCAAAATCAGGTCTGAATGAAAAATAGTAATCGATAACATAACGATACGTTATCAACAATTCTATCTGAATTTCCACAACGAGGTTTAGAATATAGCAAGTACTAAGCCGCAAATCAAAATATCAGTTACACATTTTTTACTTCTAAAAAAAAAAAAAAAAAAAAAAAAAAAAAAAAAAAAAAAAAAAATGCTTTCATTGGGAAGGCTGAGGTGTGGGAGAAAGGGGAAGGAAAGAGAGGAGGGAGGGAAACGTGGAGTGAAAGAGGGAGGAGGGAGAAGGGGAGAGGGGGGGAGAGGAGTAATAGGGGGGGTAAGGGGGGATCCATCTGCCACCCACCGTAACACGTAGGACACCCCGCACTCAGCCAAGAAGACAGCGCCACACACCAGCAGCATACTCGCGAACACTGAAAACCACAGCTGCAGGAGGAAAAGGACATTGCTAAGAGAGTCATTTTACGAACCGAGAGAATATTTTGCGCCTGAAAAAAAGAGCTTTGGACTCTAATTGTGGTTTGGGAGTGGCTTGGCTGGCGGTGTTATGCTCAGCAGACCATTGTTTTGATATCGCTAGAGTGAATTTCGGAATCGAGGATAAGTCTATTCCTAATCCGGTTAGCGTTCGTTCCTGTGCTCAAGGATATGCGCAGTTGCGAAGTTGGAATAGCGTTATCTTCCCCCTCTCCCCCCCGTTCTCTCTCTCTCTCTCTCTCTCTCTCTCTCTCTCTCTCTCTCTCTCTCTCTCTCTCTCTCTCTCTCTCTCTCTCTCTCTCTCTCTCATATCCATGCGTGTGCGTGGGTGTGGTAGTCACTCTCACATTACCTTTTCCTTCAAGTAACAAGGCATCTAAAACATCAATTCTATTATAACTTTAATAACATCCAACAACGATAAAATCTATAGAGACACGAAAATTGGGGAAATCAAAACATCTTCAAATATGTCGAGAATAAAAACACAAAAAAACACGAGAACCTTCTCCTCACCGTCATGGTAAACGGTTTGACGAAGCCAGCGACATCTGCCTCAGGAGTGGGTCGCCTGTACGTCAGCCGATGCTCGTCAACGATGAGGTATTCGCTAAAATCGACGGCCTGTGAGCGAAGGTGGTTGACGGACATGGGCACTATCGACAAGTCAGCCTCCTGTGGGTAATCGTGTCAGGAGGTTAGGGATGGCCATGATGTGCCACACACTTAAGTCCATTCTGACAAATGCAAAGTCAGGTCTGAATGAACGATAGCATAACGATACGTTATTACTCTCTAATAAACATGCACGAGCGGTAGAGTGTGAAGTTAGTGAAAGGCAGACGATAAACAGAAACACCATGAACACCTGCGTCGATTAAGTGGAACAGCCACATGAAAAGAACACTGCGAAGTTTCGAGTTAGTTTCGTATTCTCTTCAGACGACAAAACCGAAAAACTTCAGACGGCAATTTGAACCATATTCGCAGGCTGATCAAAGACCGCTGTCTGCATCATTATACAAAACAGGGCTCTCACTTTCAAGGTAATTTACCTTGGTTTGAGGTAATTCAAGTACTTTTAAGGTAACGTTTAAGGCATTGCAATTTTAAGGTAATTCTAATGCAATTCTTTTGCATTGATAGGTATTATTGATGATCTAGTAGGACAACTTCCGTCTTATTGTCAGTTAATATTTGAAAATGTCTTTTTCTGCGTATTTTCTAAAGATAAGTATTATTGATGATCTAGTGTGATAACGCTTTGGACAGTCTTACTGTCAGTTAGTAATTTGAATTATTCATTTCTAATTTGTAAATATAAGCATTATTTATGTTGAAGAAGGAAATTATTCCATTTATGCTAAAGTTGTGATGTAGCTTGTCTGGTCTATCAGAAAAATTCTCATGTGCGTATTATGGTTGATTGCTACCTAAAACTTGACCTATTCAGTTGTGCAATCGTCATTAAAAGTATTGTGAACAAAGGAAGTGCACTATTGTTACGATGAAATTCATATTTTCAAAAAAAGAAAGAAAGAATGATAAAACTAAAGAAAAAACTATGGCAATTTGTTGAAATCTAAGGTAAAAATCAACAACATATAAGATAATGTTTATCTCTACTTGTGAGTACCCTGATGCAAGGGAAACCATTAATTAGCAACGCTCGCTAACGCAGAAGTCACATTCGCATCGGTTTCCGTAATTGTGGATATGTTTTGTGCGAGAATATTATGGCAGAGACAAAGGCAGAAGGATCGAATATTGAGGTTACAGGGGAAAGCAATGCCAAATAGTCCAGGGCAGCCCCTTAGATCAACGTTTTGTTTTTTGTTCATTAATTCGAACGCTGGCAACACAGGCGACGCAGCACAGTGAAGGGTAGAAAATGCAACACCCTGTTTCATATAGAGTAGGACAACCCAGTGCAGGTGCGGGTAAAGCCTATGTAAGTACTTATATAGACCTTGGGTGCGGGGTTGTGTCATGGTATCTGAAACGAAGCACACGAGGGACACAGCGTCAGTGTTAGTACTCCACACGATGTCCAACGAGGAACTTACCGAGTCCATCCGCCAACACAAAGTCCATTATGATACGAATACAAAGTACAATATATAATAGGATCGGATAAAGACGAGGTACGGGCTGAGACTTAAAGGTGGGGGTATATTCTTGTATGGACATCGGTATTATCAGCTAACATACGTATACGACTGTGTTAGAGGTTTCCACTGATGTGTGCTGTTGCAGCTTGTGTGCGTGTCCTAATGTGCACACCTTGCTTGTGCATTGTGTTGTCTTGCCCTTGCTCTGCCCTGCCCTATGTTACTGTGTTTGTCCTCTACGCCTCAGTGCGTGCCATGCTTGACACACACAAAAACGTTAACTGCACACAACACATCAGTGGAATGTACACTACCTCAGTCGTTTATGTAATGAGAACAAATGAACGAAATCACATTCACAATTAGCTCAACTCACCGACCGGTTCAGCATCCCGATCATCCCAGTGAAGGAGCCGTTGGCCAGCCTCAAACCGAAGTCAAGATTTGGTGGGGTGTCGACCACGTAACTAGCGGTCGTTAATAGTGGAACGACGTTGTTTGAAGGTAGTTGGGTAGTTAAGGGACGTTGGGGCAATTGTCATTATCTAGTCTTTTTATCATTATTTTAGTTACGTTGCTATGATTAGTATTAGTGTCACCATCGTCATTAATGCTACTAGCGTTAATACTATTATTATCATCACATAACCTTTATTGTTGCAATTCAATATATAATCAACGTAATCAGACTGACATTTTATGAGGGTCTAAATAGACAAATGTTTCAGGTCAATATATCATCAATGTAATCAGATTGACATTTTATGAGGGTGTAAACAGACAAATGTTTCAGGTCAATATATCATCAATGTTATCAGACTAACATTTTATGAGGGTGTAAATAGACAAACGATGACTCACCATAACCCGAATTTATCCACGACCATGTCCATTATTGTCCTCATGACACCCGTGGCTGATGACGGGGGCGCCCCTACCTCCCATTTAATCCACGGGTCCCACTGGGGAGAAGGGGGGTGGGCATGGGGGAGAAAGGCAGGAAAATTAATTAACATATAGTTAGAGAGAGGGGGGGAGGGAGGAAGGGAGGGAGAGAGCGATAGAGAGAGAGGAGGGAGGGAGGGAGAGAGCAAGAGAGAGGAAGGAAAAGGGAGGGAGAGAGCGATAGAGAGAGAGGAGGGAGGGAGGGAGAGAGCGATAGAGAGAGAAGTGGGAGGGAGGGAGAGAGCGATAAAGAGAGAGAGATGGGAGGGAGGGAGAGCGATAGAGAGAGAGGAGGGAGGGAGGGAGAGAGCGATAAAGGGAGGGAGAGAGCGAGAGAGAGTAAGGAAAAGGGAGGAAGAGAGAGTGTGTGTGTGAGAGAGAGACAGACAGACAGAGATGATAAACAAACAAGTAAAAAACAAGCATATAAAACAGACATGAATGCATCAATGACTTCGAAATATTCTCCACATTACCCAAGGACCACGGTATTCACCTACCAATTACAAGACACGTTTCAAAGTGACTTAGATGCAACGGTAATAACTCACGCGTAGAAAGACTGCCCTCAGACAGCTTCTATTGCCTGACATTTTCCCGGAGCAAGATGTCAGACGCGAGCTTTCGAGGTCAGCAATTTCCCAGCTCTTGATGTGCCTGACGTCGACTGACAAAGAGTGGATTTTTTTTTTTTTTTTTTTTGTTATATATGGAAATGGATTAACATTAAACAGTAATACGTGTTTTATTTCAAACATCATCGAAAATGAAAATAGCAGCACTAATAACCGTAATAATGAATTATAACAGTTATAAGCCATTATGATTATAATCATCAGCATCATTATCTATAATGAAACTAAAACGCCTAATACAGCAATTGATAATAATGGTGATGATAGTAAGAACAAAAACAACAATGGTAATAATAATAACTAATAGTAATGAGAACAATGTTGATATTGATAATAACTATATTGATATTCATAATAACAGTGATAATGATGATAACAATCTATATTAATATTAGTTCTACTACTGCTACTACTAATAATAATAATGATGATAATATTGATAATAACTATA
>NC_091563.1:4238636-4243636 GCF_042767895.1 Penaeus vannamei
ACCATCATAAGCACTATAAGTTATTACTTATATCATCATAATTATTTCATCACAATTATATCATTATCGTCATTATCATTTTATTTGCTTACCGTTATAATTGTAAATATCATCATCATTGTCATTAGTGTTATTATTATTATTGTTATAGTTATTAATTACTATTATTGTTGTTGTTGTTATCATCCTTTTTCATTATCATCATTAGCATTATTATTATCATTAATATCATTATTGCATCATTATTATCATTAGCATTGTTATCATATACATCATTATTATCATTATCAATACTATTATCATTATTATTATTATATCTATCATTATTAGCATTATCAGTATCATTATCATTAGCATTATTGGTGTTATTATCTTTACAATTATTATCATAGTTAATATCAGTATCATTTTCATTTTCATAATCATTAGTATTATCATTATTATTATTATCATTATTACTATTATTGTTATCATTATTATTATTATCATTATTACTATTATTATTGCTATCATTACTATCATCATCCTCATTATCATCATTATTATTATTACTATTATCATTATCTTTATTTTTTTATCCTTATTATTACTGTTATTAGTCTTATCATCATCATTATCATTATTATTGTTATCATCTTTATTCCTACTTTTACCATTATCATTATTACTATCTTGTTGATATCAATATTATCATTATCGTTATCGGTACCTCCTTTTATTATCATTAATATCATTATTATTATCATCATTGCCTTTATTATTGTCATCATTTTATCATCATTATTGCTATCATCGACATCTTTATCACTTTCATTATCATTATCATTGAAATTCCTGTCATTATCATGACTATCATTACTATCTGTCATTATCTTTATTATTTTCATTATCATTATCCTTATCATCATTGCCTTCACCTTCATCATCATTATCATTAATATCTTTATTATTACTATTTCTATTATTATAGTTATCCTTGTTATCACCATTTTCATTACCATTACTATTATTAACATTATCACTATCATTATTGGTATCATTATCATTGTTGCTATGATTGCTATTATTTTTGCTATCGTTACTATCATTATTATCATCATTATCACCACCATAACGACAATCTTTAGTAGTGCTGCTATTCCTACTAATAACTGAATTGTTTTTTGTTTTTGTCATTATCAGCATGACTAATTTTATTGTCACTATCATCATTAAATGGAGCATTTTTTCCACGTAATAGTATATAATAAAATATCCTCTGAAGTCTACTTATTTTACTTTGCACACTTTATACTTATGAATAATTCTTAGGTTGTGTATGCCTACATACTTATCAATGTGTGTGTGCGCCTCTTTATACCCACACACACACACATATATATATATATATATATATATATATATATATATATATATATATATATATATATATATATATATATGTATATATATATGTGTGTGTGTGTGTGTGTGTGTGTGTGTGTGTGTGTGTGTGTAGATATATATATACATACATATATATACATATATATATGTGTGTGTGTGTGTGTGTACACATGTATATATGCATATGCATATATATATATATATATATATATATATATATATATATATATATATATATATATATATATATATATGTATATATACATACATATATATATATGCATGTGTATACATACATTTATGAATGTGTGTATATCTATATGCGTATGTGCTTATATAGAAGAGTAGATAGACAGAGAGAAAGAAAAATAGATAGGTAGGTAAGTGCAGAAAACATGATAATACACCGGGTGGACAGAGGTTGCTAGACGTTCTCTTGGTCCTCAAACTAACACACGAAATCCAGCTGTCGCGCCATGAGAATCGTTTGAAGACCACGCCTTTCGTTCGTCGACTCGGGAAACGTTCGCCGGCAGCCTAATCCCCCTGAGACGAACGACCCGCCATCCTCTTCACAAGGTGTTCCATCACGAAAACAAGCGTTGCGATCGCCATGCCTGCCAGACGGTAAAGAACTCTTTTGTAAACACTTAAAAAAATGGAAATACATCTTATTCTCGATTCTCTGACACGGTCTTACCTCCTGAGAAAAGGGTGGAATACGTCTTATTCTCGATTCTCTGACACGGTCTTACCTCCTGAGAAAAGAATGGAATACATCTTATTCTCGATTCTCTGACACGGTCTTACCTCCTGAGAAAAGGGAGAAGATGCCGTAGAAGTCGCCGAGTTCAAGAGGCCGCAGTTCTACCGGAGAGGACGAGGTGGACCCCGGGGACTTGAGACAGACGGTGCCGTTGGGGATCTCTCGCTGGATCAGGTGGTGCAGGATCCCGAACTCCTTCAGGCCTCGGATTCTGGCAGGTACAGGATACGTTTTTTTTTTTTCTCTCTCTCTCTCTCTTTCTTCTTTTCGCTTCGTTTTTTATCGAGGCAGTTATTAACATTAATGAGATGAACGCCGTTGGTACTATTAGGACTAACTAGAATTATCGATGATGATAATCACTTGGATGCGACGAATCCTAAAACATCCTTTTAATGGTATGCCTTACTCGCTTCAAAAACACAGCCATTTTTGTAGCATATCCAAAACCCCTAATACTTTGATACGTTAAAAGACTCAAATATAAAGTTACACAATAAAAAAATATATATATGTGCCTTTTAAGCAGCACATCAAATATACGCTCATTCAGAAAGCATCAGACCAATAGAACCTAAGGAAGATCCGACAAAACAGACCCAAGAACCCGCTCTCCAGGAACTCCTTAGCCCTCCCGTCCCTTCCCCTGCCTTCCCCTCCCCTCCCCCTCCCCTCCCCATGACCTCCTCCCTGTCCCCTACCCTACCCATGCTCTCCACCCTGCCTCCTTCCCTTCCCCTGCCCTCTCCTCCTTAACACCTCCCCTCCCATCCCCTTCTCACCCCCCCCTTCCCATAACCTCCTCCCTGCCCCCTCCCCTTCCCCTGCCCTCTCCTCCTTAACCCCTCCCCTCCCTTCCCCTCCTCCCTGCCCCCTCCCCTTCCCATAACCTCCTCCCTGCACCCTCCCCTCCTTAACCCTCCCCTCCCCTGCCCTCTCCTCCTTAACCCCTTCCCAAGCCCTCCTCCTTAACCCCTCCCCTTCCCATACCCTCCTCCCTGTCCCCCTTCCCTTCCCAAGCCCTCCCCTTCCCATACCCTCCTCCCTGTCCCCCTTCCCTTCCCAAGCCCTCCCCTTCCCATACCCTCCTCCCTGTCCCCCTCCCCTCCCCACCCCTTCCCATACCCTCCTCCCTTCCCCTCCTCCCTGTCCCCTTCCCCTCCCTTTCCTCTCCCCTTCCCCTCCCCTCCTCCTTAACCCCTCCCTGCTCCCTTCCCCTTCCCTCTCCTCCTTAACCCCTCCCCTTTTCCCCTTCCCTTCCCCTCCTCCCTGCCCCTTCCCCTCTCCTCCTTAACCCTCCCCTTCCCTTCAACTCACATGAAGTCGACCTTTGGCCTCAGCGACGAGCCCTTCGGGAAGCCCAGCGCAATGGAGGTGCTGAAGATCCCGGATCGCGTGGTGGCCATCTGGCAGCGCCCGTTCTGGTGTTGGGAAAGTCAGTGTTGTTGTTGTTATTGTTGTTGTTGTTGGTGGTGGTGGTGGTGGTGGTGATGGTGGTGTTGTTAATGTTGTTGTTGTTGTTGGTGGTGGTGGTGGTGATGTTGTTATTGTTGTTATCATAATAGCGATGATGATGATTATAATGATACTGATACTGATAACGATGATGATAATGTTATTGATAATGATGATACTAATGAAAGAAATCATTATTATTATTATTATTATTATTATTATTATTATTATTATTATTTTTATTTTTATTATTATTATTGCTATTGATAATGATGATACTAATGATATAAATTATTATTATTATTATTATTATTATCATTATTATTATTGTTATTATTACCATAATAGTGATGATAATGATTATAATGTTAATGCTATTGATAACAATAATGATAATAATGCTATCGATAATGGTGATAATAATGATAGAAATGATGATGATAATGGAAATAATACCGTTGTGAACGTGAAAGTAGATGAATATTTTATTAAGCGAACGATCAATCAAAGAGTCCATGGCTTTAATTGAACATTATTAGATTTAGTCATTAATATATTTCAACATTAAAGGTATTACTATAAGCATTATTGTGAGTGATATTTGCTTTAATTGAGCAATGATTAATCACTTGTCAGAACGTAGCGTCCATTATCACTATTAATTCACATATCGAATCACCAAGGAATACTATCCTTGAAAAGAATGGTAGTAATAATGATATTTGTACAATAACAATGATAATAATAATAATAATAACAGCAACAATAATAAAAATAATGATAATAAAAATAATAATGATAATAATAACAGTAGATACAATAATGATGATAATAATGATAATAAAAATAATAATGATAATGATTATAATGATAACAATAACAGAAGATACAACAATGATGATAATGATGATAATAAAAATAATGATAACGATTATAATGATAATAATAACAGTAGATACAACAATGATGATAATAATAATAAGAAGAAGAATGATAATGACAATGCTAATTATATTAACAGTTCAAACAATAAAACAATGATAATAATAATAGTGATGGTGATGATGATAGAAATCGTAATATTGATAATAAAAAATATCTATAATGATATTGATAAAGATAATAATGATAAAAATAAAAATACAAACAGCCACATAAATGATAACTATGATAATAATAATTATAGTAATAATAATGATGACAACAATAACAAAGATAATGTTAATAATGATAATGATAATAATGATGGCAATAATATTAATAGTAATGATAATTTTAATGAAAATAATAACAATTATTATTATTATCATTATTATCATTATCATCATTTTCATAATAATGATGATAACGAAAATGATAATAATGATCATAAAAGATCAAAAGCAGCGAACTT
>NC_091563.1:4248636-4251136 GCF_042767895.1 Penaeus vannamei
TACCCGCGATCCCTGCTCTTTGGACAACAACACGCCCACGCACCCATCGACTCAGAACAAGAAGGAGAGAGAGAGAGAGATCCCACTTTATACCCGCGATCCCTGCTCTTTGGACAACAACACGCCCACGCACCCATCGACTCAGCTCCCCGATGACGCCCGTAAAAGACCCGTTCTTCAGAGGCGTCCCTAAGTCCATGTCGAGGGGCGTGTCCACTACGTAACTGGGGAACATGATAGACAAGAGAATGAGGGTTGGAAATGGGATCATCCTCTGACGTTGGAATCAATAATGCTGTTGAGATCATTATTATCATTAATAATACAAGAAAGTCTGTAATAATTTATGTTGTTCTTCCTACTATGGTGAATCATATTACATTATCATTTTGTTATATAGTTATTGTAATCTTCATTATTATTATTATCACTATTCATTGTCATTATTATTATTATGGTAACCTTGACTATCAATTCTTTTAACAAAACAATCATATATGTATATACTGACATGTGTATACACTTGTGTATATAAAAGTATACAAATATATATCTGTGTGCGCGCGCGCGCGCGCGCGCGCGTGTGTGTGTGTGTGTGTGTGTGTGTGTGTGAGTGTGTGTGTGAGTGTGTGTGTGTGTGTGTGTGTGTGTGTGTGTGTGTGTGTGTGTGTGTGTATACATGCATAATTAAATATTTGTATATATACACACAGACAGCCAGAAACCGAGAGAAACGTACGTCCCCATAAACAGCTGACTGAGACACGCAAACAGAACATTGAACGAGAAACCCATCTGCGCTCACCCCCCCCCTCACCCCCATCCCCCTCCCCCCTCAACCCCCTCCCCGCTCAACCCCCTCCCCTCACCCTCCCTCCCTCCCCTACCCCCTCGCACTGGACCCGAACCCCGAAGAGGATCCGAACCCCTAAGAGGATCCGAATCCTTGTTCACCAGAATCCGATCCTCTCTGCGAAGATGTCCATGAGGGTTCGCATGACGCCCGTGGCCGTTGATGGAGGTTTGTCTTCCGCCCATTTGACCCAAGGATCCCACTGGAAGGAGAGAAGGGAATTTGATAAAGGAGGAAGAGGGAGAGGGAGAGAGAGAGAGAAGGAGAGAGGGAGGGAAGGAGTGAGGGAGAGGGAAGGAGTGAGAGAGAGGAAGAAAGAGAGAGAGGGGGGGAGAGGGAGAGAGAGAGAGACAGAGGAAGTAAGAATGAGGGTGAGAGAGAAAAAAAAGAGAAAATATGGAGAGGAAGTAAAAAGGAAAAATAATGCGGAAATAAGGAGAGGAAGTAATAGTTTAAAAATGGGGAAATTCAGAGTAAATAGAGACACAGAGAAATAGAGAGAGAAAACGGGGAAATGGGATAGGAAAACATGAAATAGAAAAATCGGGGAAATAGGGAGAGAAAATTGGAAAAAAGGAGGAGATAGGAAGACAAAATAGAGTAAAAAAAAAAAAAAAAAAAAGGCGGGAAAATGGGGAATGAAATAGGAAGCAGAAAAAAAGAGGGGAAATAGAAAGAAAAAAAAGGCGGGAAAATGGGGAAAGGAAATAGGAAACAAAAAAGAGGGGAAATAGGGAGAGGAAATAGAAAGAAAAGAAAAGGCGGGAAAATGGGGAAAGGAAATAGAAAGAAAAAAAAAGCAGGGTTAAAAAGGGAGACGAAGAAGAAAGAAAAAAAAAGTGAGGAAATAGGGAAAGTAAGTAAAAACAAAAAATGGCGGGAAATTAAGAAGAGAAAGCATAAAGAAATAAACGAGAAGAGAGTAAATATGAGAAAGAAAAGAAAATACAAAGAATAAATAAAGTATAAGGAAGAAAAAAAATGGAAAATAAACTCGAAAGAACAGAAAATAAAAGGAAAGAGAAAAAAATGTAAGAAAAACCGGAATAAATACAAGCAAGAAAATAGATACATGACAAAACGGATAAGCAAAGAATAGAAAAACATTTCAAACCGAAAATTTAGTGAAAAAAAGAAACACAATAAATACATTAATAAATGAAAAAAAAACAATAGGGACAGATTAAGAAATTATTTGAACAGATTAGAATTGACAAATGAATACACACCTAAATAACTTAATCAAATTTAGACAAAACAAAAAACAACGCACTCTTAGGGGGTGGGGGGTGGGGGGGGTAATCAGATTAGATAAATCAATGTGATAAGATAAACGATAAAGGCTTATGTGACAGCCGGTTAAGTAAACAATAACAATAAACAGATTTTCCGATGCTCAAGTTAAACAAAGGTTGTTTGGATAAAAATGATGCTCTCCCTTGCCTGATTATGCCGAAGGGATAGCTCTGCCTTCACCATCATCACTATGACCATCACTATCATCACCATCACAATAATCATCATCACAATCATCACCATCATCATCATCATCACCTTTCCCTGATTCTGACAAAGGCTTCCTCCCTTAACACTGACTAGGGACACTTGGCAAGAGGAAGAAAAAGAACCCATGTCTTAAGGACCCTT
>NC_091563.1:4263636-4273636 GCF_042767895.1 Penaeus vannamei
TTATCATGATTTTTATCCACATCTTCTATTTCCTTTCCCTTCTACACGTACCACCGGGACGTACCACCAGGACATCTGATTGATAATATTTCTTTATTATCATGATTTTTTTCCATATCTTCTGCCTATTTCCTCTCTCATGACAGTGGGATCCCTGGGTCTTATGGAGGATCAACCAGCCCCCAACATCGGCCACGGGAGTCATGAGAAAAGTCATGGACATCATGGCAGAGAAACTTGGATTCTGGTCGGTGGACGGTCATGCATACTTGCACATGTGTGTGTGTGTGTGTGTGTGTGCATGCTTAACTGTGTGTTGTGTGTATGTGTGTGCGTGTGTGTGTGTTTATCTGTGTCTGTCTTTGTGTGTGTGTTTGTGTGTGTGTGTGTGTGTACGGGTATATATGTCGTTGTATTTATGGGTGCATGCTTATCTATATGTGCATAGCATACATATATATATATATATATATATATATATATATATATATATATATATATATATATATATATATATATATATATATATATGAATCTATAATAATCTAACTATCTATCTGCATCTCTATCTATCCATCTACCTGCCTCCATCTATCTATGGCTCTCTCTCTCACTCTCACTCTCTCTCTCTCTCTCTCTCTCTCTCTCTCTCTCTCTCTCTCTCTCTCTCTCTCTCTCTCTCTCTCTCTCTCTCTCTCTCTCTCTCTCTCTCTCCCTCCCTCTCTCTCTCTCTCCCTTCACACACAAACACACACACACACACAAACACACACACACACACACACACACACATACAACACATACAACGCATACACTCATTCCGATGCTCCTCCCCTCACCCAGTTACACGGAAGCCCTGCCTGTCGGACTGGACTTCGGGGCGAGGCTCGACAACGGCTCCTTCTCGGGCTTGATCGGGGAGCTGAATCGCGGGGTGAGTCACAGAGGGTGTCGTCTGTGGAGGATGAAGATCGTCCTTCATTTTCACTTTTTTCGCGAGATAAGTTCTTCGGTTTGTTCTGTTTTTAAGATTGTCTTTCATTTCACTTTTTTCGTGAAATAAGTTCTTCCGTTGTTCATTTTTTTTCTCTAGTTTCTTAAAGGTTACTAGATGGTATTATTCTCGTCTCTTTTTTATTTCCTGTGTTATTGTTGGTGTGTAAGTTCTTTTCAATTGTTGGTGTGTAAGTTCGTTTCAACTCTGTCAAGGAGGTTTTTGGTCGCGTTAGTTAGTTAGTGAGTGAGTGAGTGTGTGAGTGAGTGAGTTAGTTAGTCAGTTCGTTCGTTCGTTAGTTAGTTAGTTAGTTAGTGAGTGAGTGTGTGAGCTAGTTAGTTAGTTAGTTAGTTAGTGAGTGTGTGAGTTAGTTAGTTAGTGAGTGAGTGTGTGAGTTAGTTAGTTTCTTTCATGTGCAGAGAAATTGACGAGTATTGAGGCAGATCTTTTATTTCTGGGGAATATCATCACTAGAGAACCTTGGCCAAAGACTTATATAATATACATTATACATTATAATATAATATATTATACATTATAATATAATGTATATATGTATATAGTCTTTGCCTTGGCTCTGGAGAACATTGGCACTGAGGAACATTGGCACTAGGGCACCTTATAGATATCAGAGAACTATAGTATCAGGGACTGAACTTGATAGTTATTAATGGGTATGCCTTATCATGCTGAATCACAAATCAACGGTAAAATAGCATGTGGAAAAAGTGAATGATGAAAGGACCATAAAAAATACGAAAAAAAAAAATCAAACAAACAAACAAAAACGAACAAACACACGGAAGAACCATACAGAGATAAAATCGAATAAAAAAAAAAAGGAAATCAACAACACACGGCTAAAACCTAATGCATCTTTGAAATGAATATTTAAAAAAAAAAATCGTCTCTCTCGCACTCCACCGGATGCAGACCGCCCTCAAGACACCCCGCCCCCCCCCCTCAATCTTTTCCAGGAGGCAGACATGTCGATGGTGCCGATGTCCATCAACCACATTCGCAACGAAGCCGTGGATTTCAGCGAAACCCTTTTCGTAGACGAGCACCGTATAACGTTCAAGCGCCCGTTTCCTGAGGCTGACATCGCTGGTTTTGTCAAGCCGTTCACTCCCACGGTAAGTTCGCGAAGACAGGGTAGTTCACGTGTTTTTAAGGAGGAATAGGAATAGGTAAATGCTTTTTCTATATGCGCTGTTACTTGTTATTTCATTCGACGAGTAAGTCACGATATAAATTTCGTATCACCATCTCCTTTCATTGCGCAGATTTAACCCCGTTTTACCCAGATCGGTTTGGTCTAATTTTCTAATACCATAAGAAAGTAAGATTGAGGATGCATTGCTATTTATCAAAGTCTAGCTCTTTCTCTTTCTCTTTCTTTCTTTCTTTCTTTCTTTCTTTCTTTCTTTCTTTCTTTCTTTCTTTCTCTCTCTCTCTCTCTCTCTCTCTCTCTCTCTCTCTCTCTCTCTCTCTCTCTCTCTCTCTCTCTCTCTCTCTCTCTCTCTCTCTTTTCCACACCTCTGTTTTGATTTTTTTAAAAAAGACTGCGAATCGAAGTAGTCCTGGGTGAGATGCCAGTTTTTTTTTCTCTCCTGAAATTGGACAATATGATATGTCTGTTTTTTACTATTATTTAAGCCAACAATTTTCCAGATGTGGCTGCTGTTCCTGCTTAGTACACTTGTAGTGTGTGCAGCAACGTTCCTTGTTCAACTCAGCCCCAGAGTTGGTGTCAGGTAAACTATAAGTGATATGAAATGTATATATATATATATATATATATATATATATATATATATATATATATATATATATATATATATATATATATATATATATATATATATATATATATATATATATATAAATATATATATATATATATATATATATATATATATATATATATATATATATATATATATATATATATATATATATATATATGCTTCGATTGTCTTTTAGTCTGTTGAATTACTGGATTTCTTAATATTAATGTATGTTTATTAAATTATTGAAGAAATGAAGAGCTGGATCAACGTCAGCTATTTATATCAATTAATTTCATAGTGCAATCCAAGAGTTGGGTTGAAGAAAGGAGAGTACAACCATTTTATGTTAAAAAAAAATTATTCTAGATTAGAAATTTTGTAGTCTTCTTATTTCAATCTCTAAGTAAAATCTAGATAACTAGAAATTTTGTAGTCATCTTATTTCAGTCTCTAAATATGTAAATTAAGGATGCTTCATCTCCACTTAGGGAGGAGACCTATGACGATGGCACTCCTGAGCCAAGTGCCAACAGGGTTTCCTCCAAGTTGCGCTACGCTGTGTTGTGGACACTTTCCTGCCTCTTTTCCCAGTGTGAGTTCTCGCCACTTGAGTAATGTTTTTTTTTTATTCTTTTTTTTTATTAATGCTACATACATGTTTCATCGGTGGTAGCTATCTGCTTCTCATTTATGATTCTGTTGCTTCATCCATCTGTCTTTCAGCCTTGGAAAATTCTTCTCTTTTCTCATATTGTGATTCTGTTGCTTCATCCATCTGCTTTTCAGTCTTCTCATCAGTCTCATTATGATTCTGTTGCTTCATCCATCTGTTTTTTGTCTCAGAAAAGTCTTCTCATTTCTCACATTATGATTCTGTTGCTTCATCCATCTCCGTTGCTTCATCCATCTGTCTTTCAGTCTTGGAAAAGTCTTCTCTTTTCTCATATTGTGATTCTGTTGCTTCATCCGTCTTTTTTTTTTTTTTTTTTTTTTTTTTTTGTCTCAGAAAAGTCTACTCATTTCTCACATTATGATTCTGTTGCTTCATCAATCTATTTTTCAATCTTGGAAAAGCTACCTCATTTACATTATGATTTTCTTGCTTCACCCGTCTGTTTTTAAGTCTCGGAAAAGCCTTCTCACTTCTCACATTATGATTCCGTTGGTTCATCCGTCTGTTTTTTTTGTTTGTTTGATTGTTTTTGTTTTTTTTTTGCTTGTTTTGTTTTGTTTTTGTCTCAGAAAAGTCTTCTCATTTCTCACATTATGATTCTGTTGGTTCATCAGTCTGTTTTTTTTTTTGTTTTTTTTTTTGTCTCAGAAAAGCCTTCTCATTTCCCACATTATGATTCCGTTGGTTCATCCGTCTGTTTTTCTTCTTCTTCTTCTTCTTCTTTTCTTTTGTGTTTTTTTTTTGTTTGTTTGTTTGTTTGTTTTTGTCTCAGAAAAGTCTTCTCATTTCTCACATTATGATTCTGTCACTGCATCCATCTGTCTTTCAGTCTCGGAAATGTCTTTTCATTTCTCACTTTATGATTCTGTTGGTTCATCCGTCTGTTTTTTTTCTCACATTATGATTCCGTTGGTTCATCCGTCTGTTTTGTTTTATTTTTGTTTGTTTGTTTTGTTTTTTGTTGTTTTTTTTGTCTCAGAAAAGTCTTCTCATTTCTCACATTATGATTCTGTTGGTTCATCCGTCTGTTTTGTTTTATTTTTGTTTGTTTGTTTTGTTTTTTGTTGTTTTTTTTTGTCTCAGAAAAGTCTTCTCACATCTCACATTATGATTCTGTCGCTGCATCCCGCTGATCGGCATTCCCGCTTCAACATTCCCTTCCTGACTCTCTCAGCCGTGCCCTGGGAGCCTCGCGACGTGCCCGTGCGCGTGGTGGCGGGCATGTGGCTCCTGGCGACCCTCATCATCGGCACTGTCTACCGCTCGAACCTCAAGGCCATGCTCATCCTGCCGAAGGTCGTCCTTCCGTTCGACACCTTCGAGGAGTTCGCCGAGGTGGACGTTCGCGGATACATCATTCTGGGCGGGATTCTGGACGTCGCTTTGCGGGTGTGTTTTGTTTCTCGGTTTTTGTTTTGTATTCTCTTTTCATTTGTATTAATTTGTTTTATCGGTGAAGGCCATGCTAGATGTGTTAAAAAAAGATTGTTATTGTCTGTAATATAAGCTGTTGCAGTAGAATTTAATCTTAAAATCCTTACACCAGAAACACCTCGTTGTATCTTGCACTACAATTTTTAGACTTTTTTTTTTTTTTTTTTTTGACAAAGTTTATTTGACAAACATAGTTTTTGACAAACATAGTTTTTGACAAACAGTTTTTTGACAAACATACATAGTTGTAGAGAGGGGAAAAGGGAGAGGAAATAAGACAGAAGTGGCAGATTTTCGACGCGGAGGAAGAGAGGAGAGGGGGGAAGGAGATAAAGAAGGAAAGGAAAAGAGGACATAAGAAAGGCAACGTGTAACACATTAAATTAAAATCAAAAACAAATTAAAACACATTAAATGGTCCAGGAAACACCGTTCTATGGACCAGTTATTCCAGTAACTAACATAACAACCACCGTCTAAACAACTATATATACATAATATGTGCTTGAGTCATGTACTTCTACGTAGATATATGTATATGAGAAAGAAAGAAAGAGAGAGAGAGAAAAAAAAAAGAGAGAGAGAGAGAGAAAGAGAAAGAAATAAAGAGAAAGAGAGAAATGAAAAAAGAGAGAGAGAAAGAAATAAAGAGATACAGAAAGAAATAAAGAGATGGAAAGAAATAAAGAGAGAGAAAGAAAGAGAAAGAAGGAGACGTAGACAAACACAACCGATAACGAATAGACAAGAACCGATTTTCACCGACTTCCGCCTCTCCTCCCCAGGGCATGGAGGCGAACTCTACCCTGGGACGAATCCGGGACAAGTCGCGAATCGATGCGAATATTGGCAGAGGACTGAGCGAACTGATCGAGGGGAAGACGGCTCCCATCGCCTCGACATCCGGCCAACGCTGGGTCTATCATTTCGATTTCACCAACGTAAGGAATTCAGCTCGTTTTCGTTCTCTTTCTAAAGCGGTAGAATCCATCGCGGTGTCATGTATTTTCTGTATGTTTCGATCAGATAAACATTTTTCATCGGGTGTGTCAGTTTCCCTTGTTAATCTGGGTTATGGTTCATGGTGGTTCGGATGAGACTTCCTCCCTTTAGAATTTCTAAGAATGATTAATTAATCATAAATATATAATTATGAATATATATTAATTAATTATAAATTAATTAATTATAGATTAAGAATTAATTTTAGAATTTAGAATTTAGAATTTAGAATTTCGTAGAAGGTTCTTAGAAAAATGTTTGCTAATGGCTTTACGCTTTATGTTTTCATTTTGTTTTTAGGAAGGTTACTGCAGGATGTACTCGACGCGAGATGGCGTCTTCAGCACTGCAGCTGCTCTAGGATTCCCCAAAGGGTCTCCTCTGAAGCCAAAAATCGACTTTATGTATGTTGACGGTGAAGGAATTTTCGGTTTATGATCCATTCCAAATAGCGCACGTCTGTTTCCTAATTTGGTGAGAAACTGAAAAGATTTTTAAAATATTTTGTTAGGTCTGCACGTTGAAACTGCATCCATTTTTCCCTTTTCATGTTCAAAATCTTTTTTTTCTTCTTCTTTTTTCTTTAATAGGATATACCGATCAGTTTTGTGATCATATCCCTACATTCGCACTAAAGAATATGGTCAGTAAGATGAATCGCAAGCTCACGAGCTTTTGTTATCATGCATCAGTTATCAGTTATCAGCTATTTCCTTGTTATCATGCATCAGTTATCAGTTATTCCTTCAGTGATTTATCTCAAGTTCTTAGCTGATCCTCCGTTCCTTGTTATCATGCATGTTATCAGTTATCAGTTGTTGTTTTTTTTTTTTTTTGTTATCATGCATCAGTTATCAGCTATTTCCTTGTTATCATGCATCAGTTATCAATTATTCCTTCAATGATTTATCTTCAGTTCTTAGCTGATCCTACTTTCCTTGTTATCATGCATGTTATCAGTTATCATTTTGTTTGTCTGTTTGTTTTTTGTTATCATGCATCAGATATGCTTTTTTTTTTTTGTTATCATTCATGTTATCAGTTATCAGCTATTTCCTTGTCATCATGCATCAATTATCAATTATCCCTTCAATTAGTTATCTTCCGTTCTCAGCTGACCCTCCGTTCCTTCCGCCGCAGGATCCGAGGCCTGAAGGAGTTCGGGATCCTGCAGCACCTGTTCCAGAAGGAGACCCCCAACAGCACCTTCTGCTTCGGGAAACCGGTGTCTCTCTCTCCCACTTCGGCCGACCTCAGGCCCCTCGAGCTCGGCGACTTCTACGGCGTCTTCTGCCTCTACGCTGGAGGTAGATGGATGGCGGGGTCTGCTGCTTCTCCTTCTTCTTCTTTGCTTCTTCTCTTCTTCTTCTTTGCTTCTTCTTCTACTTTTCTTCTTCTTCTTCTCTTCTTCTTGGCTGGCGGGTCTGCTTCTTCTCTTCTCTTCTTCTTCTTCTTCTTCTTCTTCTTCTTCTTCTTCTTCTTCTTCTTCTTCTTCTGCTTCTTCTTCTTCTTCTTCTTCTTTGCTCCTTCTTCTTCTTCTTCTTCTTCTTCTCTGCTTCTTCTTCTTCTTCTTCTTCTTCTTCTTCTTCTTGGCTGGCGGGTCTACTTCTTCTTCTTCTTCTTTTTCTGCTTCTTCTTCTCTTCTTCTTCTTCTTGGCTGGCGGGTCTGCTTCTTCTCTTCTTCTTCTTCTTCTTCTCTTCTTCTTCTTGACTGGCGGGTCTGCTTCTTCTCTTCTTCTTCTTCTTCTTCTCTTCTTCTTCTTGACTGGCGGGTCTGCTTCTTCTCTTCTTCTTCTTCTTCTTCTTCTTCTTTTTCTTCTTCTTCTTGGCTGGCGGGTCTACTTCTTCTCTTCTTCTTCTTCTTCTTCTTCTTCTTCTCTGCTTCTTCTTGGCTGGCGGATCTGCTTCTTCTCTTCTTCTTCTTCTTCTTCTTCTTCTTCTCTGCTTCTTCTTTTTGGCTGGCGGGTCTGCTTCTTCTTCTTCTTCTTCTTCTTCTTCTTCTTCTTCTTCTTCTTCTTCTTCTTCTTTGCTTCTTCTTCTTCTTCTTCTCTGCTTCTTCTTATTCTTCTTTTCTGCTTCTTCTTCTTTTTCTCTTCTTCTTCTTCTTCTTCTTCTTCTTCTCTTCTTCTTGGCTGGCGGGTCTGCTTCTTCTCTTCTTCTTCTTCTTCTTCTCTTCTTCTTCTTGACTGGCGGGTCTGCTTCTTCTCTTCTTCTTCTTCTTCTTCTTCTTCTTCTTCTTCTTCTTCTTCTTCTTCTTCTTCTTCTTCTTCTTCTTCTTCTTCTTCTTCTTCTTCCTTCTCGCTTTGAAATCCACTCTCAAAGTGTTTAGGAGAATGTCCATCATTAAATATCTTCTGTTTTTCGCCTAGTCTTCTAACTTCACAGAGTTCTATGACATTTAATGAAAGGGAGTTTCTTAAGTAATGGTAGTAAGTCGGATTCAGTTCTTATGGTCCTTATATGTGCGAAGGTCTATTAGGTTTGGTTAGGTCCATTTGGTTAGGTTTGGTTTGGTTAGGTTAGGTTTGGTTATGTTCATAAGGTTAGGTTAGGTTTATTAGGTTTGGTTTGGTTTGGTTCATCAGGTTTGGGTCGGTTTATCAGGTTAGGTTTATTAGGTTAGGTTTGGTTCGTTAGGTTTGGTTAGGTTAGGTTAGGTTAGGTTTATTAGGTTAGGTTAGGTTTGGCTAAATTTATTAGGTTAGGTTAGGTTCATTAGGTTAGGTTAGGTTAGGTTCATTAGGTTAGGTAAGGTTTATTAGGTTTGGTTTGGTTAGGTTTAGTTTGGTTAGGTTTATTAGATGAAGTTAGGTTTGACTCTTTATTTCTTTATGTCTTGCAGGTATATTGATGGCGATGCTAGTTTTCGTGACGGAGCGTTTCGTCAGGAGAAATGGAGGACGAATAACTACAGCGAATTAGTTACGTAGATGCCACTGATTTCTCTTCTGTATGACGACATTTCTGTGACTCGAACCGGCACTTCTAGGAGCCTGTAGAATTGTACACGCTTGCCCATCTAATAACAGTAGGAACTAATGAACAAAATTATATGAACTAATGAACAAAATTATAGGAACTAATGAACAAAATTATATGAACTAATGAACAAAATTATATGAACTAATGAACAAAATTATATTAACTAATGAACAAAATTATGTGAACTAATGAACAAAATTATATGAACTAATGAGCAAAATTATATGAACTAATGAACAAAATTATATGAACTAATGCACAAAATTATATGAACTAATGAACAAAATTATATGAACTAACGAACAAAATTATATGAACTAATGAACAATATTATATGAACTAATGAACAAAATTATATGAACTAATGAACAAAATTATATGAACTAATGAATAAGATTATATGAACTAATGAACAAGATTATATGAACTAATGAACAAAATTATATAAACTAATGAACAAAATTATATGAACTAATGAACAAAATCATATGAACTAATGAACAAAATTATATGAACTAGTGAACAAAATTATATGAACTAATGAACAAAATTATATGAACTAATGAACAAAATTATATGAACTAATGAACAAAATTATATGAACTAATGAACAAAATTATATGAACTAATGAACAAAATTATATAAACTAATGAACAAAATTATATGAACTAATGAACAAAATTATATGAACTAATGAACAAAATTATATGAACTAATGAACAAAATTATATGAACTAATGAACAAAATTATATGAACTAATGAACAAAATTATAGGAACGGTTTACTTGTGGTGAATTAACCTTTTCATGTTTAAATGCCTTTTACTGCTACTTGATGTACCAGAAAAATTCATCTCCACAGCAACCATACGTGTTGCCAAATAAATAAGAGGATAACTGTATTTAAACTTCTATTGTCCCTGATAATTGCAATTGCAATACTTCATGTACTACTATATATTTATGAGTGTGTGTATGTGCGTCTCTCTCTCTCTGTCTCTCTCTCTCTCTCTCTCTCTCTCTCTCTCTCTCTCTCTCTCTCTCTCTATATATATATATATATATATATATATATATATATATATATATATATATATATATATATATACATATATATACAC
>NC_091563.1:4278636-4296136 GCF_042767895.1 Penaeus vannamei
TCCAAACAATCCTACCTGTATATTAAAAACCCAGAATCCACTTAACCAATCCTCCTTCCTCGATCCTCCAAACAATCCTACCTGTATATTGAAAGCCCTTAACCAATCCTCCTTCCACAATCCTCCATAACAATCCTACCTGTATGTTGAAAGCCCAGAATCCACTTAACCAATCCTCCTTCCACAATCCTCCATAACAATCCTACCTGTATATTAAAAGCCCTTAACCAATCCTCCTTCCACAATCCTCCATAACAATCCTACCTGTATATTGAAAGCCCAGCGCGCCAGGGAGAGCGTCTTCAGCGTCGTGTTGTTCCTGAGCGCCGTGCAGGCCAGGAAGAACGCCGTGTCGGACAGGACCACGTGCCGGGAGTCGAGCTTCACTGTGGTCAGCGAGGGAGACTGACCCAGGCCGAGCAGGACGGGCATGTAGCACTCAACCTGGGGGGTGGGGGGGAGGGGGGGTTAGTGGTAGAGGTGGTGGTGGTGGTGGTGGGGGATGGGGGGGTGATAGTGTGGTAATGGTAGAGGTGGTGGGGGTGGGGTTGAGGGGGGGGTGTTGTGGTGGTGGTGGGGTTGAGGGTGGGGGTGGTGGGAATGGGGGTGGGGGTGGGGGTAGGGGGTGGTGGTGGGGATAAGGGGGTTGGGGTGGAGTGCACTGTGGTCAGCGACATGTAGCACTCAACCTGGGGGGGGAGGGGTGGGGGGGGTTAGTGGTGGTGACTGGTGGTGATTGGGGGTGGTGGGGGATGGGGGGGTTGAGGGGTTGGGTGGGGGTGGTGGGGGTGGGGATGGTGGTGGTGGTGATGGTGGAGGGGATGGGGGTGGTGGTGGTAGGGGTGGTGGTGACGGTGGTGGTGGGGATAAGGGGGTTGGGGTGGAGTGCACTGTGGTCAGCGAGGGAGACTGACCCAGGCCGAGCAGGACGGGCATGTAGCACTCAACCTGAGGGGGGAGGGGGTGGGGGGGTTAGTGGTAGAGGTGACTGGTGGTGGGGGTTGGGGGTGGGGATGGGGGTGGTGACGGTGGGGGGGGGAGGGTTGTGGGGGGGTAGTGGTGGGGGTGGTAATGGTTGAGGTGGTGGTGACGGTGGTGGTGGTGGTGGTGGTTGTGGTGGGGTGGTGGTGGTGGGGGTGGGGATAAGGGGGTTGGGGTGGAGTGCACTGTGGTCAGCGAGGGAGACTGACCCAGGCCGAGCAGGACGGGCATGTAGCACTCAACCTGGGGGTGGGTGGGGGTGGGGGGGTTAGTGGTGGTGGTTGTGGTGGATGGGGGTGGTGGTGGGGGATGGGGGGGTGATAGTGTGGTAATGGTAGAGGTGGTGGGGGTGGGGTTGAGGGGGGGGTGTTGTGGTGGTGGTGGGGTTGAGGGTGGGGGTGGTGGGAATGGGGGTGGGGGTGGGGGTAGGGGGTGGTGGTGACGGTGGTGGTGGGGATAAGGGGGTTGGGGTGGAGTGCACTGTGGTCAGCGACATGTAGCACTCAACCTGGGGGGGGAGGGGTGGGGGGGGTTAGTGGTGGTGACTGGTGGTGGATGGGGGTGGTGGGGGATGGGGGGGGTTGAGGGGTTGGATGGGGGTGGTGGGGGTGGGGATGGTGGTGGTGGTGATGGTGGAGGGGATGGGGGTGGTGGTGGTAGGGGTGGTGGTGACGGTGGTGGTGGGGATAAGGGGGTTGGGGTGGAGTGCACTGTGGTCAGCGAGGGAGACTGACCCAGGCCGAGCAGGACGGGCATGTAGCACTCAACCTGAGGGGGGAGGGGGTGGGGGGGTTAGTGGTAGAGGTGACTGGTGGTGGGGGTTGGGGGTGGGGATGGGGGTGGTGACGGTGGGGGGGGGAGGGTTGTGGGGGGGTAGTGGTGGGGGTGGTAATGGTTGAGGTGGTGGTGACGGTGGTGGTGATGGTGGTGGTTGTGGTGGGGTGGTGGTGGTGGGGGTGGGGATAAGGGGGTTGGGGTGGAGTGCACTGTGGTCAGCGAGGGAGACTGACCCAGGCCGAGCAGGACGGGCATGTAGCACTCAACCTGGGAGGGGGAGGGGGGGGGTTAGTGGTAGAGGTGGTGGTGGTGGGGGTGTGGGGTGGGTGTGGGGATGGTGGGGTGGTGACGGTGGTGGTGGGGATAATTGTAGTGGTAGAGGTGGTGGGGGTAGGGGGGGGATGGGGTGAGGGTTCGGGTGGGGTGGGGTGGGGGTGACGGTGGTGGTGGGGATAAGGGGGTTGGGGTGGAGTGCACTGTGGTCAGCGAGGGAGACTGACCCAGGCCGAGCAGGACGGGCATGTAGCACTCAACCTGGGGGGTGGGGTGGTGGGGGGGTTAGTGGTAGTGGTTGTGGTGGGGGTGGGGGTGGGGTTGAGGGGTAGGGTGGGGGTGGTGGGGGTTGGGGTGGTGGGGTTGAGGGTGGTGGTGGTGGTTGTGGTGGTGGTGACGGTGGGGGTTGGGGGTGGGGTTGAGGGTGGGGGTGGTGGGGTGGGGTGGGGTGGTGGTGACGGTGGTGGTGGGGATAAGGGGGTTGGGGTGGAGTGCACTGTGGTCAGCGAGGGAGACTGACCCAGGCCGAGCAGGACGGGCATGTAGCACTCAACCTGGGGGGGAGGGGGGGGTTAGTGGTAGAGGTGGTGGGGGTGGGGATGGGGGGTGATAGTGTGGTAATGGTAGAGGTGGTGGGGATGGGGTTGAGGGTGGTGGTTGTGGTAGTGGGGGTTGTGGTGGTGGAGGGGATGGGGGTGGTGGTGGTAGGGGTGGTGGTGACGGTGGTGGTGGGCATAAGGAGGTTGGGGTGGAGTGCACTGTGGTCAGCGAGGAAGACTGACCCAGGCCGAGCAGGACGGGCATGTAGCACTCAACCTGGGGGTGGGGGGGGGAGTTAGTGGTAGAGGTTGTGGTGGTGGGGATGGGGGTGGTGGTGGTTGGGGGGGGTAGGGGTGGGGGTGGTGGGGGGGGTGGTGGTGGGGGTTGGGGGTGGGGGTTGGGGTGGTGGTGGTGGTGGTTGTGATGGTGGTGGTAGTGGTGGTGGGGGGGGTGGGGGTGGTGGTGACGGTGGTGGTGGGCATAAGGAGGTTGGGGTGGAGTGCACTGTGGTCAGCGAGGGAGACTGACCCAGGCCGAGCAGGACGGGCATGTAGCACTCAACCTGGGGGGGAGGGGGGAGGGGGGGGTTAGTGGTAGTGGTGGTGGTGGGGGTGGTGGGGGGTGGGGTTGAGGGTGAGGGTGGGGTGGGGTGGGTTGGGGTGGGGTGGTGGTGGTGGGGGGGGATTGAGGGTAGAGGTTGTGGTGGTGGGGATGGGGGTGGGGGTGGTGGTGGTTGGGGGGGGTGGTGGTTGGGGGGGGGATGGTGGTGGGGTTGAGGGTGGGGGTGGGGGTTGGGGTGGTGGTGGTGGCGGTAGTGGTGGTGGTGGGGGGGGGTGACGGCGGTGGTGGGCATAAGGAGGTTGGGGTGGAGTGCACTGTGGTCAGCGAGGGAGACTGACCCAGGCCGATGGGGATTGGGGTGGTGGTGGTGGTGGTGGTGGGGATGTGGTGGTAATGGTGGTGGTGGTGATGTTGATGTTAGTGGTGGTGGTGGCAACG
The DNA here is from genome assembly GCF_042767895.1 of Penaeus vannamei. Taxonomy (NCBI): domain Eukaryota; kingdom Metazoa; phylum Arthropoda; class Malacostraca; order Decapoda; family Penaeidae; genus Penaeus; species Penaeus vannamei. Next base: position 4,282,207 of record NC_091563.1, read on the forward strand.
ATTAGAGGAATGGTAATGAAGATAATAGTGATGGTAATAGTAATGGTGATGATGGCATTGGTAATTGTGATGATAATGATAATGGCACTGGTAATATTAATGGAACAATAATAACAATGATAATGATCATCATCATAATAATAATGATATCAATAATAGTAATATTGGTAATAATAACAACAACAATAGTAACAATAATAATAATAATAATAATAATAACAATAATGAGGATAGTTACAGTAATGACGATAATGATAATAGTAACTAAAATAAAATAAAAATTACCAAAATTCTTCATCATCATTATCGCTATCATCACCACCATCATCATCAACATAACAATAACAACAACGCGAACGAGCTTATCCACAACCATCACAAGAATACACGATAATACTGATCCCAGTCTGACCTTGTATAACCCTTGCAGATTGAGGCTGTTCAAGTGTTTCGTCTTCCTGATGGCGTCTCCGAGACACACGAGGTCAGATTTTGTGAGGTAGAGACAGGGGTCAGCCAGGGTCAACTTCTGCACGTTGGTTTCCGGAAGGGCCGAGAAAAGGTCATGGAATATCGACTGATGACCTCGTCCCATGCACAGCGGGAGGGGAAGCCTGACATCTTGGTCTGTTGGATAGGGGGGGGGGTGATGTGGTCATCTTCGTCGGATTGGATGAGCGGAAGTGATGTTTAGGGAAATGAGGTGATGATACGATTATCCGAATGTGTGAAAATGCGATTTTCCAAATGAATGAAAATTACGGTTTTCAAAATGAATGAAAATTACGATTTTCAAAATGAGTGTAAATTACGATAAATCCAAATGAATGAAAATCATTTTTGCTGTACAGTTAATCGTTCGCATATTACATTTAACGTAGTAGTGAGTAGAAAATAGAATGAAACATTGTTACAATGAGGCAGGAAACTAAATTAATGAAGAAAAAAAATATTGCAGCAATATCAGGAGGTATAAAATATTTCATATGATTAATCTATTAGGTATTTCTACCTGAAGGAGAATCCACTTATACTCGAAATGTTATGGATAAAATTCCCTTTTCCTTATTCTATCAATCCATCGACTACATATACAATGCATTTTTTATTACTGGATTGAAAGTAAAAAGTTCAAACACAATTGGAATTATAATGAGACTAATTATAATCAGACAGATGTGAGAAAAATATATGAGCATATTTGAACCTTTGTCCTAAACTGTTTACTGGTAATTTAAATAATTTCCAATTCTTATATGAAAAGAGAAATTCACATTTCAAAGAAATTGTTATACATACCATTCTCCTAGCTTATTACCTCATCAACAAGCGTTCTTTGCCATTATCTGCTTTACATTGTCCTTAACTAGTCAAACAACTTTCCATGTATTAATTCCCTGTCCAACGAATAACCGTCAGATTCTTTTTTTATCCCCATTACGGTCCAATCAACAAACGTCTTTTTAATGAATCTCCTTCCTAACCAGACGTTTTTAATTCAATTTCTCCGCTAACCAATCGGAAGACGTCTTTGATTCTAACCTCTACCCTAGCCAATCACCAGAGGTCTTTTAACTTAAAGTCTTCACAATAACCAATCACAAACTCTCTTTCTTCCAATGCCTTCCACAGGATCACAACCAATCAGAAGACGCCTTTTAACTTAACTCTCTCCAACAGCCAATCAGGTCTTTTAACTTAACTCTCTCCAACAGCCAATCAAAAGAAGTCGTTTAACCTAACTCTCTCTCCAACAGCCAATCACAAGGTCTTTTAACCTCTCTCCAGCAGCCTATCAGAAGACATCTTTTAACCTAACTCTCCAACAGCCAATCACCAGTCGACTTTTAACCTAACTCTCTCCAACAGCCAATCAGAAGACATCTTTCAACCTAACTCTCTCCAACAGCCAATCAGCAGTCGTCTTTCAACCTAACTCTCTCCAACAGCCAATCAGCAGTCGTCTTTCAACCTACCCCTGACGAAACAGAAACCCTTGGCTCCGTGAACGAACTTGACGCCTGTCTTGAGAGGATCGTTGAAGAGGTAACACAGTTCTTTGGTTGGGTCCGGAAGAGTACATCCCTCTTGACTTTCTTGGACCTGGAGAGGAGAGTGGATATAAATAAATAGAATAATAAATAATTTAATAAAGAGCATGATAAATAAAAAAAAATCTGCGTAAAGACGGAAATGAATGGGTATAAGACGAAAAATAATTAGAGCAATGGTGGTGTTAGATTGGATAGTAAATAAAGATAATAGAGTAGACGCAATGTGAGTGGAAATTAGTAATCACATCACACCATAGTACATAAATTACAATCAAAGTTCTCTTCTTTAGTAACAAATATATTAGTAAATACTTCATATAACTTATACAGTGAGTTACTGATGACAACATAAAACAACAATAAGAAAAGAACAAAGCAAATTCTCATTCCACTTTCACTCTAACCAAAGTCACACAAAACGTCCCAAAATAGACTCCAAAACATCAAAACAAAGAAAGGAAATAACAAACACTCGTTTAAAAATATGATAAACAAAAACACATCGAATCTTATCAGAAGAAAGAAAAAAATCAAGAAAAAAACAAGCATAAAGAAAAACCACATCGCTAAAAATAAATATATACAAAAACGAAAATAAAACACGAGACTTACAGTTTGGTTAAAGGCGTCTTGGCTCTTTCTGTTCGCATAAGTTGACATCCGGATTAAGTCCATCTTCATGTGCGTCGGCGTGTAATCTCTGCTCATGAAGACGCTCGTGTCGTGTTGCAATTGAGCTCTGTTCATGGACACTGCAATGAGGAGGCAATGAGGGTTTGTTTTTTGGGGGGGTATTTATTGATGATGATATTCCTTCAACTTCCAGAAATACAAAGGGATCAAGTGTGTGTGTGTGTGCGTGTGCGTGTGCGTGTGTGTGTGTGTGTGTGTGTGTGTGTGTGTGTGTGTGTGTGTGTGTGTGTGTGTGTGTGTGTGTGTGTGTGTGTGTGTGTGTGTGTGTGTGTGTGTGTGTGTGTGTGTGTATGTGTGTCTATTTTGGCATAAAGATAGGTAAAGGACTATAGACAGATAAAAAAAAAATCGACACAAGCATCCAGACCGACAAACAAACAAAACAAATAAAATCAAAAGACACAATCAAAAAAAAAAAAAAAATACACGACCGTTCCTTACAATGCAACTTATGGAGATTTTTATTTTTCTTCAGCAGCTCCACGAGAGACTTGAAGCCCTGGCGCCCGTGGACGAGGCCGGTCAGCTGCAGTTCCTTGAGTTTGGGCGAGTCGTTCCTCAGGCGGTCGCACAGGTTGTGGAGGGCGTCGTCGTCGAGGAACATGTCCAGCCGCAGCACCTCCAGGGCTTCGAGGGCTTTCTGGGGGGGGCGGGGGGAAGTAGTGTTAGTAATTTTTTTTTCTAATTTTATCTTTTTTAATTTTCGTTATCTATTTTATTTCATTTTTCGTTCGTGGGAGTTCGATATTTTCGATCTTATTCCTTTTATTATTCATTTACATTTCATATTTCAATTATTTAGTGCTTATGGATGTTCTTATATTACTAAAAGGGAAATAAAATGGGGCTGGAATAGGAGAGGGAGGCAGGTAGGGAAGGAGAAGGAGAGGGTGAGGGAGAAGGAGATGGACGAGGAGGGGAGGGAGAGGGAGAAGGAAGAGGGGGGGAAGGGAAAGAGGGGAGGGGGAGACAAAGACAGAAAGATAGAGATATAGGGGGCGGGGAAGACGGATAAACAGAGCGAGACAGAGACAGATCAAACGAGAGTTGGAAAACCACACATTCCAACATGGTCCTTACCCTCCCCGAGTTGCAGGTTGCCTCCGCGACTGCTTGCACGAGACTAGACGAGACCTTCCCATTGAGAACATTCATATTCAGTTCTTTTATCTCGAGTTCTTTCAGGTTCTCCTTCTCGAGCGCTTCCTTGAAGTGTGAGAAGAAGAGTTTGATCTTGGTCTCGGAGAAGGGCTCGCCGTCCTGCGTGGCCCGGACCCTGATCATGGAGATGCTCTTGTTCCTCCTGAGGGCGCTGAAGAACTGCCGGTAGAGCTCCGGGCTCGCCTCGTTGAAGGAGCTCTCCTGGTCCGGGTTGTTGCTCTTGATGCGCCACACCAGCTCCAGGTTCTTGAGCATGTGGAACTTCTGGTCCAGAATGGAACTCCAGCCTTCGAAGTCGACCTCGCTGGTGTAGACGCGGTGGTAGTCGCGGTCGAGCAGCCTGGCGACCGCGCGGCAGTTGTCTGGCGTCGTCCCGGCCTCGCGGAGGAGCATCAGGATCTCCTGGTCCTTCATGTGTCGGAAATCCTGCTGCCGCTTGCCCTCCAGCGCCAGGTGGGCTCGCTTCCCGAGGACCCCAACCATGAACTTGAGGACGTGCTCGTGACGGTAGATGGTCGTGAAATCCTTGTGCTCGCGTCGGTCCCGCTCGATGGTGTCGGCCATGTACAGGCCGGCGAGATATTCGAGGAATATCTTATGAACGGGTTTGTAGAACTTTTTGCGTCCGTACACATGGTTCTCACTGTCACTCGACAAAAATCCTAAAGGCACCAAGAGAGAATAGTTTTCTATTTGCTTCTCACTGAAGCGCGTCTTATCCGTCTTGAGCGCCTCCATGCACAGTTTGCCAAAACTAAGGAACTTCTCTTGGTATTCCGGCGGGAACGCCTCGATGTTCCCGTCGGCCGAGCCCGCGCTCCCGTCGGTGCCGCCCACCTTGTTGTTGTTCCACTTGATGAGGCACAGCATGATCTTGAACATCATGTCGGACAGCTTCTCGGGCAGCTTGGCGACGCTCCTCTCGGAGTCGTAGAGCATGCAGAGCAGCACGCAGAACAGGGGCCTCTTGGCCAGCTTCCGGTACTTGTAATCGCGTTCGATGATCTGCTTCAGCATCCGGCCGCACTCCTCCTCGTTCGAGAGCCGGAAGTACTTGCCGATGAACTCCATCATCTGCTCCTCGCTGAAGCCCTTGACGATCGTCCGCTGGAAGATGGTCTTGAGGACGTCCGGCCGCGAAGTCACGACCACCTTGCTCTTCTGGAAGTCGCGGTACCGAAGCAGGTTCTGGATCTCGCCCTCGTCGTTCTTGTTGAGCTCGTCGTAGCCGTCCAGGATGAACAGAACCTGCTCCTCGTTGTTCTTGCAGTACTCCCACACCTTCTTGAACCTGCAAAGCACGGGGAGACATGGCCGGTAAATCAATTTTTCGTGTTGACACAATAGCAAAAAGAAGTACAAAAATAAATTCATTGAAAAGACTAGACAGTTTAGACACTGTAGTCACATCATTTAATAAAGTTATTTTGTGAATACTGAGAGATAGAAGTTCATTACCTGTTCAGTCAATATAGTACCATAGGAGACATTTAGGCCAATACCAGAAATTTTATGATTGCTGCTGCTAATAACAGTATCACTGATATCAGTAGTATCACTATCATTATCATCGTTATTACTATTATCTTCATAATTTTTATTAGTAATGATTGTTGCTATGACCCAGAGAACACTTTTTATTACAATTTCTTTATCATTATCATTTCGTTATCTTATTAATCATTATTACCATGATTACAATGATTATCACTAACTTCACTATTATCGTTATCACTACTATCATCATTATTACCACTATCATTACAATTAATATCATTAAAAGAAAAACACAACTAGCTCTCAGCCATCCGTACCTGAAGGCCCTAAACCGTAAAAAAAAATAAAAATAAATAAAAAAAAATAAATAAAAAAAATAAAAAATAAAAATTAATAAACAAACACATAAACAATTATAACAAACATATCAGAGAAAAACACACACTTTCTAAACCATAAAAACAGACAAATACACGCTCTCAGCCACCCGTGCCTAAAGTGCCTAAATCGTAACAAAACAAATAAGTAAGCAATCAAATACACATTTAAACAAATAAAATAAACAGAAATGCACACCTTCGAAACAAAGCAAAACAAAAACACAGCCCACCAGACCCTCACAGTCCCTCACCCACCCCAAACGCTCCCTCAACCCCCTCAAAACCCTCCCTCATCCCCCCCCACAAAACCCTCCCTCAACCACCCCAAAACGCTCCCTCACCCCCCCCCCCACAAAACCCTCCCTCAGCCCCCATATAACCCTCCCTCAACCCCCCAAAACGCTCCCTCAACCCCCCCCCCCAAAAAAAAAAAAACTCCCTCAACCCCCCAACCCTCCCTCAACCCCCCCAAAACGCTCCCTCACCCCCTCCGACACACACACAAAACCCTCCCTCAACCCCCACAAAACCCTCCCTCAACCCCCTCAAAACCCTCCCTCAACCCCCAAAACGCTCCCTCACCCACCCCCAAACCCTCCCAAAACCCTCCCTCAACCACCCCAAACCCCTCCCTCAAAACCCTCCCTCAACCACCCCAAAACCCTCCCTCACCCACCCCAAAACCCTCCCTCACCCACCCCAAAACCCTTTCTCAACCACCCCAAAACGCTCCCTCACCTACCCCAAAACCCTCCCTCAACCCCCCCAAACTGTCCCTCAACCACAAAAAACCGCCCTAAACTGTCCCAAAACCCTCCCCCAAAACCCTCCCTCACCCACCCCAAACTGTCCCAAAACCCTCCCCCAAAACCCTCCCTCAACCACCCTCAAAACCCTCCCTCAACCCCCCCAAAACCCTCCCTCAACCCCCCCAAACTGTCCCTCAACCACAAAAAACCGCCCTAAACTGTCCCAAAACCCTCCCCCAAAACCCTCCCTCACCCACCCCAAACTGTCCCAAAACCCTCCCCCAAAACCCTCCCTCAACCACCCTCAAAACCCTCCCTCAACCCCCCCAAAACCCTCCCCCAAAACCCTCCCTCACCCACCCCCAAACTATCCCAAAAATCCCCCACTCACTTCTCATCGAACCCCGATGGCAAGAGCTCCTCCTTGATGTACTGCTCGAGGCTGCCCTTGAAGTCTCTCAGGAAGATGAGGAAGACGAACTTGATCTGCTGGAGGCTCTTCTCGTTGGCCCAGTCGATCGCCATCTTGAGGGCCAGCAGCGTCTTGCCCATCCCCGGCTCGCCCTCCACCAGGAACTTCGTCTGCAGAAGGGGATGGGAGGAGTGAGAAGATGGGGGACTCGGTGGTGGTGGTGGGGGTGGTGGTGGTTTTATTGTATAATTTGATTACAATTGCTATTACTATCATCATTATTATTATTTTAATTATTATTTTTATCATAATTGTTATTATTGTTATCTTCATCATTATCATTATCATTACCATTATCAATATCATTGTTATTATCATCATTATCATTATCATTACCATTATCAATAGCATTGTTATTTTGTTATTATCATCATTACCATTACCATTATCAATATCATTGTTATCATCATCATTATCATTATCATTACCATTATCAATACCATTGTTATTATCATCATTACCATTACCATTATTAATATCATTATTATCATCATTATCATTATTATCAACTCAAGATAAAATGTCAAAGAACCCTGACTTCAACCGCAAGACAGGTTCCCCAACCACCTCACCTCCTCCTCATTGATGAGATCCTTGACGAGGTCCACGGCCTGGCTCGTCTGCTTGCCCTGCTTGTCCACGGCCAGGATGCGCGAGTTGGTGTAGAACTCGTTCATGGGGATGGCCTGGTGTCCCTTCAGCCACGGCAGGAGGGAGGTCTTGGTCTGGGTCCGGTAGACGGTGGCCAGTTTCTCTCGGACCTCCGCCAGGGTGGAGTCGATGTTGGCGACGTGGGGTTCGACGTGGCGGTGCTGGGGTGGGGGGTGGGGTGGGAAGGGGGGAGGTTAGTTACTTGGATTTATTTATGTATTTTTTTATGTGGAGTGGGGAAATATTCTCATTTATTTATTCATGTATTTATTTTATTAAAGGGGAATCTTGGACTGCTTCTCATAGGTAGATGAATCATATATGTTGATTTCTTCGACATCTCTCTCTCTCTCTCACTCTCTCTCTCTCTCTCTCTCTCTCTCTCTCTCTCTCTCTCTCTCTCTCTCTCTCTCTCTCTCTCTCTCTCTCTCTCTCTCTCTCTCTCTCTCTATCTCTATCTCTATCTCTATCTCTATCTCTATCTCTATCTATCTATCTATCTATCTATCCATCTATCTATCTCTCTCTCTCTCTCCTTATCTTTCTCTCCTTCTCTCTCCATCTCACGCTCCTTCTCTCTTCCCTTCTCTCTCTCCTTCTCTCCTCTCATCTTCTCTTTCCTCTCCTCTCTCTTCTTCTCTCACTCCTCTCTCTCCTCTCTCTTATTATCTCTCTCCTTCTCTCTCTCCCTCTCCATTTCTCTCCTCTCTCCTCGTCCCACCCTCATTCTCTCTCTCTCTCTCTCTCTTTCTCTCTCTCTCTCTCTCTCTCTCTCTCTCTCTCTCTCTCTCTCTCTCTCTATATATATATATATATATATATATATATATATATATATATATATATATATATATATATATATATATATATATATATATATGTATATATATATGTGTGTGTGTGTGTGTGTGTGTGTGTGTGTGTGTGTGTGTGTGTGTGTGTGTGTGTGTGTGTGTGTGTGTGTGTGTGTGTGTGTGTGTGCGTAAAACTTTTGTAATAAATAAGCCTATCAAATAACTACACAGCGTACGCCCGCAGACCGAAAATCATAATGCAAAAGTCTATCTTGATCGCTCACATCACGTAATTAAATCAAATAAACGCCAGACGAGAGCGGAACGCAACAGTCTGCGGCAAACGACCTTGGAGTTACCGCACTCAAGGTCACCCTGCGTCCCCTCCCCCCTATCGCCCCTCTCCCCTATCGCCCTCCTCCCATGTGGCTCCTCCCCCCCTGCGGCTTCTCCCCCCCCCCCTGCGGCCCCTCCCCCCTGGGGTTCCTCCTCCCCTATGGCTCCCCCCTGTGTCCCCTCCCCCCCTGTGGCCCCTAACCCTTTGGCTCCTCCTCCACACCGCTCATGGGATTAAAACATCAATATCAAGTGATCATTTGTGGACAAGGAAATCCCATTCTCATTATATATATATATATATATATATATATATATATATATATATATATATATATATATATATATATATAATTCTGTGTCGGTTGTGTGTTAATTAGAAAGGCTCTGCTGTTTCTTTGATAAGTTGCAGGTTTTTAAAGATTATCCTACGATAAATCTATATAATTAGTGTGTATGGGACTTCCCAGTGTAGGTCTGCCTCTCTGTTTACCATATCCTATAATTAAGCTAGAGACGGTAATTGTAAACCTGTTTTTTTGTTTGTTTGTTTGTTTTATTGAGGGGGGTTCCTATCCTTCCTATGTTCATACTGGTAACTAAATTAGGATATAGTTTTATCTTCTTCTTTTTTTCTTCTTTTTTTTTTTTGGGGGGGGGGGGGGTGTCCCATTCTTTCTATGGTCATACTGGTAACTGAATTAGGATATATATATTTTTTTTTTCTTTTGAGGGGGGTGTCCCATTCTTTCTATGGTCATACTGGTAACTGAATTAGGATATAGTTTTATCTTCTTCTTTTTTTTCTTTTTTTTTGAGGGGGGGGGGGGTCCCATTCTTTCTATGCTCATACTGGTAACTAAATTAGGCTATAGTTTTATCATCATCCTGCATCATGTAGTTTATTGAATATATTACTTGTTTCATGACTTTAGCCATGAATTTTCTCTTGTCTTTGTGATCATGGGTCTATCAACATTCAGTAAGCACAAAAAAAAAACATTCACTTGACCAAAACTTCAATGATTTCCTGAACTACTTGAAAATCACACGTTGTCTCTTCCAGGTTACTTGAAGGCTACATGTACATTAATATTTATGAATTTATGTTCACAAACACACACACGCGCGCACTCGTTCTCGAACTCACTCATGCATACACACACACACACACATGTATACATATATGTATGTACGTATGTATCTACATGTGTGTGTGTGAGTATATATATGTATACAGTGAACCCTCGTTTTTCGCGGGGGTTACGTTCCAAAAAGAACCCGTGATTGGCGAAATCCGCGAAGTTGTAACCTTTATTTTTTTACAATTATTATACAATGAAATTACAATACATTGAAACCAAAGAACAAAACTTTTTTACAGGCCCAAGCATTTGTTTAACAAATAAAAGTACTGTATAAACGTTTTTTACAAATAACTACTGTACTGTAAAATAATCATTTGAATACGAACTGAAGGCTTCATGGGTTTTAGAGAAAATTTGCAAACAAATTTGACAAGCTGTATTACGTACATGTATATATTACGTACATGTAAATATTAAACCGTTACGTTATTGACACACAGGTAGAGAAGAAGCGGGGAGACTTTATCCAATCAGAATGCAGAACACAATGCACAATGCAAATCCGTGAAGCAGCGAGAACGTGAAAGGTGAACTGCGTTATAGCGAGGGTTCACTGTATATATATATATATATATATATATATATATATATATATATATATATATATATATATATATATATATATATATATATATATATACACATATATATACACACACACACACACACACACACACACACACACACACACACACACACACACACATATATATATATATATATATATATATATATATATATATATATATATATATTGGCATTAATGTCTACCGGCTGCTTATTTACACAGAAAAGGAACGAGAATCCTTCGGACCTCAGCAGCGCCCCCGGGGCCCTGACCCTACCTCGTGGGGCTCGTTGCAGCGGATGACGACCTGCGTTCCCACCACGACGTTGTCTGGGTCGCTGATGTTGACCTGGCTCGTGGGCGTGGCGACCGTGGGCAGGTTGATCCGACTGGCAGGGGAGGCCATGGCGCTCGCCAGAGGGTGGCTCATGCTGAGCTGGCTGCCGGTCGGGCTGAGCATGGGCGAGGGCAGGGGGATGTTGAGCACGCCCGCCCCCTGCTGCACGCCCATTGCTGCGGCCATCGAGATCTGGTGCGCGGACATCACGGGGCTCGTGAGGCCGTACGAGGACACGGGGATGGGCGTGGACTGTGACTTGATGACCGGGCTGTGCGGGCGGCACATCATGGGGATCGCCGCCTGGGCCGCATGTTGGGCCTTGTCTATGTTGAGGTGGAGAGGGCGGCCCCTGGCGTCGACGCGCCCGACGCCGCCGCGGGAGTCCGACGCCTGTGCGCCCCCGCCCGGCGTCTCCGCCTTCGGGCTCATGACGTTGATGTTGGGGACGGCCTCCGTCAGCGGCGACGAGATGTTGTACACTTCCTTGGTGCCGAAAACCACCTCGTTCGTGGACGTGATGTTGACTTCGGCGTGTCTCATGTCGACGCCCGTTAACGTGGGCAGCCCCGCCTCATCCTCGCCGTCGTCGTCGTCGTCGGGATGGAAGAGCTCATCGTCCTCGGGCTGGTAGCGCTCGTCGTCGCCCGGGAGCTCAGAGGGGTCCTGCTGCTCGGAGGAGGAAAAGGAGCCCTGCTGGCGAACGCGCGAGTCGCCGTCTGCGTCCCCGTATCGGCGCCGAAGGTCGTCGGCGCACACGGTCTCCTGATCCGAGAACGAGATCGAGCGTTCGGACGCCGAGGCCGAGGAGGAGCGCAGCGACGACGCCGACGACTGTGAGGGCAGGCGCTCCGGCCGCCCGGGCTGCGCCGTCTGTGCCTCGCCCGTTCGGCCCGCTTGGGACAGGCGGACGTCGAAATTGGTGTTCGGATCACCATTTACTAGCGCGTGCAAATCCCTGGGATGGGCTTGTGTCGGCGCCGAGGGAAGGTTCTTGGCGCCATTGATATTTCCTTGGCAAGAGTTGCTAAATCCATTCATGGTTACGGTCCGCATGTCACAGCCCCTCGGCAGGGCGATGTCCTCGAGCACCGCGGGCACTTTGGTCGAACGGACGTCTTCGATAAAATTCGTACTAACAAAGTCGCCCCCATTTTCCACGCACATGTACCCGGGCGACTGGTGGCTCACTGTGCTTAAATCCATCTCGAACCCACGCCTCAGTCACATGAAATCCTTCAAGAACAGAGTTCCGCGTCGCCTACAGGCATGGAGAGCAGGGCTAGCGAACGAGGCGAAGGGAAGGGGAGAGCCTCCCTCGGCCGGCCTCCATTATAGCGCCTCTCCTCGCGTCATAGCGCCCTGCAAAGGGAAGAGAAACACGTGTTAAAAATCTTATCTGCATTGCAACTGCCTGTACACCAATTTGCATCAGTAAATATATATGGAATGCCTACAAGGTGCATAATAAACATCATGATCTTCATTCAAATGGAAATTACGTAGATTTTAACATAACAAAATATATAAAAGTCTTTTTGGAACCGGATGGCGGTGTTGTCCATCTACTGAATTATAAAAAAAAAGAAAAAAAGGTATAAAGATCGTACTTTGCATATGCCATTTGCAAACAGACTGGATGCAAAAATATTGCGATTATAATGTGGTACTGCAAAACCTGTTTGAGATACTGTGTGACTCGGATGACGTGATGTTAATACAAATATGCTTTAAAACGAACACAGGTTTTAGAGTGCATGGTCATCGAGCACCTAACAAAACAACATGAGAAATACGTACAAGAACTATTACTATTGTGCAGAAAAATCATTGTTTATTGCTGAGGAATATAACAAAAGTTTCCTACTTCAGGCCTGGAAGTCGCTAAGACAACCGTTTTATTACGTCACGCATCTTGGTTCTGAAGGTTTAAACTGGCTTGTCTCCTGAATTGGCTATTCTGGAGACCTACTTCAGACTTACTTCAGCTAAGGTTTGAGACTAAATCGCTATTCTCCCTGGAAGGGTTACGTCACATTGTCTAATTCTGTAAAAAAGAAAAAAAAAGTTGGTCACTGGATTTATGTCTGGATGCCATTTCTCTTCGGAATATTGATTTTTGTATTTATGTTTTTGGTTTATGTTTATACACAGTTTCATCTATTAATAGAATCGAGTATTTTCTATCGAAATTATAAAATAACCTGTTGATTAATTAACAATATTATGATTTATATATATATATATATATATATATTTTTTAATGGCGTGGTTCACTCATTTCTAAAAATCGCCATAAAAGAAATTACCCTTCAAATTTTCTAATAGGTCACGAGTAGGAGCATAATAAAAATAAAAATAAAAACAATAAAACAAATCTTCAACGGAAACCGAGTCCCAAATTCTCCCGACCAGTGATAATAATAATGTTGTCAAGGATGAATATATTTACGTGTTGGCAACTTCTTCTGAATCGTCACTGAAGGTTACCAGTTAGGATTAGACCACACGCTATCCACCGTTCTTCATTCCTCCACACCCACTCTCATTATCTTTTCCTTTTCCTACTTCTCCCTTTCTCTCTTCCTCGTTCTATTCTTGATATTATAGTCCCTATCTATTTCTATTTTCCCACATAAGAATAACAATATTAATGACGATGAGGATTAAAACTATATTATTATTTTCTATGATTTATCATTATTGTTTTCATTATCATTTATTACTGTTATTATAATTATTACTATCATTATCATCATTATCCTTGTCATTATTATTTCCATTATTAGTTCCTTCTTCCCCATATATTTTTTATTCTCACGCTGCACCTTGCCATCATCACCCTCTTTTTCCCTTGTCTTCTCCCCTTTCTTCTTTTCTTCTTCTTCTTTACCACTTTCTTCTCTCCCTCTCCCTTTTCCTACTCCCTTTTAATTTCCTTTTCCTTTATTCCCTAAAAGAGAGAGACAGACCGATAGACAAGTTGACAAAAGAAACGTGAAAACAACCAAACGGAGAAGACAGAGAGAAAGAAAAACGCAAAAAACGAAATAGACAAAAAAGCGTAAACAATCCCCCCCAAAAAGTAAA
>NC_091563.1:4306136-4311136 GCF_042767895.1 Penaeus vannamei
CGGTTTCTGTCGGTTTAACGAAGAATCCTGTATTTTGTAACATTCTTATTCCTCGTAGTGTGTCTTGTTACGGTCCAGGATCTTATTTTTTTTCGTAATAAGGTTTCATCTGTGTCTTGCTACACGGGGAGGGAGGGAGGGAGGGGGGTGGGGAGCAGGGGAGGGTGGGGAGGGAGGGAGGAGGAGGAGGGAAGGGAGGGAGGGGGAGGGAGAGGGATGGAGGAAAGGAGGGAGGGAGGGAGGGAGGAGGAGGGAGGGAGGAAGGGAGGAGGGAGGAGGGGGAGGAGGAGGGAGGGCAGGGAGGGAGAGAGGGGAGGGAGTGAGGGAGGGAGGGAAGAGGAGGGAGGGAGAGAGAGGGAGGGAGGAGGGGAGGGAGGGAAGGAGGGAGGGAGGGAGGAGGGAGGGAGGGAGGGAGGGAGGGAGAGAGAGAGAGAGAGAGAGAGAGAGAGAGAGAGAGAGAGAGAGAGAGACAGACAGACAGACAGACAGACAGACAGACAGAAAAAGAGAAAGAGAGAGAGAGAGACAGACAGACAGACACACACACACACACACACAGACACACAGAGACAGAGAGAGAGAAACTAACATACAGAGCGAGCCCAACCCTGTCTGCATGTGCCTGTCCTCCTCACACCTCATCGCGTCTTTCCTTACGATTGCACGTATTTCCCTCATGACGCAAATTTCAACTCGTAAATAAATATCCCACGAAAACACACATTTCCCTCATCGATAATAGACATTTCCCTAACAGAAAATAGACTTTTCCCCAAAACACATATTTCCCTCATCGATAATAGACATTTCCCTAACAGAAAATAGACATTTCCCAAAAACACACATTTCCCTCACCTCAAACCTGCATTTCCCTCTTCGATAATAGACATTTCCCAAATACACGCATTTCCCTCATCGAAAACACACATTTCCCTCATCGATAATAGACATTTCCCTAACAGAAAATAGGCATTTCCCAAAACCACACATTTCCCTCATCGAAAACACACATTTCCCTCATCGATAATAGACATTTCCCTAACAGAAAATAGACATTTCCCAAATACACACATTCCCCTCACCTCAAACCTACATATTTCCCTCCCCTCAGACACACATCTGCCATCCATATCTCTCTGTCCTTACCCCCCCACCCCACCCTCACCCCCCCCCCCGCATGCAATTAGCGAGCCTCGTGACGTCAGCGAGACTTCCCAACAGGATCTTTGTTTGTTTTTCTTCCAGCTGTGACGTCATAGGCAAGGAAGAGACCCGAAGAACAGCTGTAAAGAAACCATTTCCTTCGTTATTGGATTTTCTTTATGATTTTCGTTCTTTATTTAGGTTGTTTAGTTTTTGTTTTTTCGTCTTCCTTTCTCCTTTTTCTCTCCTTTTCCGAATGTTTTCTTCTTCTTTCCGTTTTTGTTATCATTTCTTTTCCCTCTTATAAGGTTTGCATTTGTTTACTTGTTCGTTTCCGTCTTCGTTTTTCCTTCTCTCCTTTTGGATTTCCTCTTCTTATCTCCATTCCTGTTATCTTTTCTTAATAAGGTTTGTTTTTATTTCTTCGTTTGTGCGTTTTCCTTCATTCATAATCTCTTTCTTATTGTGTTTTATGCGTCGCTCCTTTTTCTCACGTGACAGCCATTCGGAGTGACACAGCTGTTACGGCAAGGTCAGCAACAGAGATAAAATGGCTCGTAAATAAAACTAAATCGCCTCGCTAGTGCTGGTTTCCTTGGAAAGAATAATTTTCTCTGTTTGTCTTTTTTTTCTCTCTTTTTTTTTTCTTTTTCTCTGTGCTGGTTTCCTTGGAAGAAAGAATAATTTTTCTATCTCTCTCTCTCTTTCTCTTTCTCTTTTTTTTCTTTCTTTTCTTTTTCTTTTTCGTTCTCTTTCTCTCTCTGTCTCTTTCTCTTTCTCTTTCTCTTTCTCTTTCTCTTTCTCTTTCTCTTTCTCTTTCTCTTTCTCTCTTTCTCTTTCTCTTTCTCTTTCTCTCTCTCTCTCTCTCTCTCTCTCTCTCTCTCTCTCTCTCTCTCTCTCTCTCTCTCTCTCTCTCACTCACTCACTCTCACTGTGTGTGTGTGTGTGTGTGTGTGTGTGTGTGTGTGTGTGTGTGTGTGTGTGTGTGTGTGTGTGTGTGTGTGTGTGTGTGTGTGTGTGTGTGTGTGTGTGATGTCTATGTGAATTCCCATACGATTATCGTTACATAAGATAACCCATACACCCGTCAGCATCTAAACAAACGTATAAGCCTTTATTCATATTTTCACTACAATAACCACACACTTTACCCACAAAAACCTCTAACAGATACACGCAAGCACACATGCACAGGCGAATGCACACAGAAGCGGCGTCAGTCACAGAGAAGCACAGGCGATGTAAGCTCACCAAGGCCACCGAGAAAATAGGGAAAAAAAATGAATACATGACAACTACATCAGCCACCTCGAAGCCCCCCACCCCCTCCCCCCACCCCCTACCCCACTGCCCCCAAAGAGGAGAACGTCAATATCGAAGTCAATTCACAGGTAGAGTGTCAATTTCATAAGGCCAATTTCAACCTTACAGTGATACGGAGTTAGCTCTAATGACAATCATGCGCATTCCACTCGTTACGTCACCGAGAGAGAGAGAGAGAGAGAGAGAGAGACAGACAGACAGACAGACAGACAGACAGATAGACAGACAGACAGAGACAGAGACAAAGAGAGAGAGAGACAAAGACAAAGAGAGACAGAGACAAAGACAGAGACAGAGAAAAAGACAGACAAAGACAAAGAGAGACAGAGAGAGACAAAGAGAGACAGACAAAGAGACACGCGCACATAACTCCGAGTCGCGTTGTGGGCTTCTCCTGACGGCGAGACTGAGTGGTCGTTACGGGAGACTGCCAAAGCCCCTGAAGACTACTCGCTTGGCGGTAATTGCTTGTCGGGATAAAGGACACCGGCGTCTTCTTATCCGATCCAGACAGGAGAATTATACACAAGCATGCGCGAAGTAATACGCGTGTGTGTGTGTGTGTGTGTACATATATATGTGTGTATACATATGTGTGTGTGTGTGTATGTGTGTATATATATACGCGCGCGCGCGTATGTGTGTGTTTATGTATATGAACATATGTGTGTATGTGTGTGTGTGTCTGTGTGTATGAGCATATATATATATATATATATATATATATATATATATATATATATATATATATATATATATATATATACGCGCGCGCGCGTATGTGTGTTATGTGTGCTAGTTATAACTTCATGCTTCAATTTCTCGGGAGACTGCATGCATTCTTCGATACCTGCTGCTGCGTTGAAGTCACTGAGCACGTTTGGAGATCTTTTGTAATTTTGTGCTTTTTTCGTCCTTCCCTCATAATTTTCATCATCAGTTCTGTTCAAGAAAATTGACAATTTTCATGATTTCCGATTTTTTTTCTTCTTCTCACGCCCGACATGGATCACTTAGCAGTCCTCATTCCTTAGAGAAACGCAACACCGCTTCGTATTCCTTGAAAGGCCGAAGCTGCAGCGACTACAGGCGGCGCGGGAGAAGGTCACACGGCTGACCATGCACGCCTTATGTAAGTCTCTGGCCCTCTGGCGGCGGTTTCAATAACCCTAGCCAAACGACCACACTTCGATCATGCCGACAGGTAATACGAACAAGACGTATGATTAAGGAAAACTATTTAAATGAATACATGAGTCCGTTTTTTTTTTTTTTTTTAAGAATTAGTTTCATTTCCTCTCCGTTGAAGGTCGTTGCGATTATGGACATCAGCAGCAGCAGCAGCAGCAGAGGGCGTGCGGCGAGTTCGAATGAAAAACAAGTCTTGTCCCCAGGTTCGTTGTTCACCCTATCATATAAAAACACAACTACGCCCTCCTCATTGCCTCGGCCGCCCACTGTACCACCCAAACACCCTGGGGACACGGCTACACCATACCCACCTGCTACCCACCCTCGAATCCCTTACCTTAACCCTTACATTCCTCCCTGTTCCCACCCTTTTATGAGGCTCGTATGAGTGCCTCGCCTCCCTCCACCCCTGCCTCGCTCGCCGACCGCAGGGTGACGAAGCAGAATCGGAGGACACGCCCACAGACGGAGGAAAGCAAGCGCGGTCCAGTCGTAAGAATATAAGAATATATATACGACGATTGTCCCGTAAATGTCAATGTCAGAGGAAATAGTTTTAAGACTATAAAGTGTTGTCAAAAAGTCGTACCTCATTCCTTTAGTGTCGTGAATTAGAATTATCTGTGTACACATCAGTGCTTGTGTATAATTATCACTATGAAGGACAGTGGCAGAATATAAGTATCAGTGTAGAGGACAGTTCTCTAAAATCTCAGTCTCTCTCTGTCTCTCTGTCTTAAATCTCTCTCTCTCTCTCTGTCTCTCTCTCTCTCTCTCTCTCTCTCTCTCTCTCTCTCTCTCTCTCTCTCTCTCTCTCTCTCTCTCTCTCTCTCTCTCTCTCTCTCTTTCTCTCTCTCTCTCTCTCTCTCTCTCTCTCTCTTTCTCTCTCTCTCTCTCTCTCTCTCTCTCTCTCTCTCTCTCTCTCTCTCTCTCTCTCTCTTTCTCTCTCTCTCTCTCTCTCTCTTTCTCTCTCTCTCTCTCTCTCTCTCTCTCTCTCTCTCTCTCTCTCTCTCTCTCTCTCTCTTTCTCTTTCTCTCTCTCTCTCTCTCTCTCTCTCTCTCTCTCTCTCTCTCTCTCTCTCTCTCTCTCTCTCTCTCTCTCTCTCTCTCTCTCTCTCTCTCTCTCTCTCTCTCTCTCTCTTTCTCTCTCTCTCTCTCTCTCTCTCTCTCTCTGCTGCTCTCTGTCTTTCTCTGTCTTTCTCTGTCTGTCTCTCTCTCTCTCTCTCTCTCTCTCTCTCTCTCTCTCTCTCTCTCTCTCTCTCTCTCTCTCTCTCTCTCTCTCTCTCTCTCTCTTTCTCTCCGTCTCTCTCTTATCTCTCCCTCTCTCTCTTATCTCTCCCTCTT
>NC_091563.1:4316136-4318636 GCF_042767895.1 Penaeus vannamei
TCGCACAGAGTTTTTTCCCAGTGTCATGGACTTATTTCTCACTCGAAATATCATTGAGGAAAAAAATATGTTTTTTTCATCGGTCTAACGCATCCGGTAGAGCAAATTTCCATTTTTTTTCTGAAACACATTAATTCTTGTTCATCATACATGAATGCCAATATTAATTATGTGTTGAGAGCTTTTTGGTGGCAAGTATCACGAGTAATTTAAGATTAAATAGTTATTTCAGATCAAATAGGTATTTCAGTTATTTCAGATTAAATAGTTATTTCAGATCAAATAGTTACTTCACTTATTTCATATCAAATAGTTATTTCATTTATTTCAGATTAAAGATTTCATATCAAATAGTCATTTCAGTTATTTAAGATTAAATAGTTATTTCAGATCAAATAGTTATTTCAGTTATTTCAGATTAAATAGTTATTTCAGATCAAATAGTTATTTCAGTTATTTCAGATTAAATAGTTATTTCAGATCAAATAGTGATTTCAGTTATTTCAGATTAAATAGGTATTTAAGATCAAATAGTAATTTCAGTTATTTCATATTAAATAGTTATTTCAGATCAAATAGTTATTTCAGTTATTTCAGATTAAATAGTTATTTCAGATCAAATAGTTATTTCAGATTAAATAGAAATGATTTCAGTCCCGAATACGTATGGAAAGCAGCACAGAATTTTAGCAAGCAAATGATAAAAAAAAAATATTGAATGTTAGGGATAATCAGCTACATTGTGACTTCATATCAAACAAAATCAAAATCATGGTAATTGAAGTGTATAGAGTGAGCTAAGGCTACAGTTATATGTTTTAATATTTACTGTTAAGACATAATTCTGTAATTTTCATACTAAACTATTTTCATTATGTATCTTCTTAATCCAATGTATCTTTAAATCCTTTTAATATGTATGTATGTGGATTTGTACTTTAGTGTATGAAGAAAGATTTGATTGATTATTATTATTACTATCATTATTATTACAATCATCAGTGTTATCATTATTACTGTTATCATTTTTTCTTATCATGCCATTATCATCATAATAATTTTATAATCATCTTTTATTATTATCATATCACTACCACTATTATCACTGGTACCTTCTTTTACTACTACTACTTCTACAAATGCTACTATTACTCCTACTACTACTACTACTACTACAACTATTACTACTACTAGTGTTACTATAACTACTACTATTACTATTACTACTACCACTTCTACTACTACTATGACTATTATTACTACTACTACTATTACTATTATCAATATTACTACTACTACCATTAATAATAATAATGATAATATTACTAATACTACTACTACTATTACCATTACTATTATTTCTACTACTACTATTACTATTACTTCTGCTACTACTGTCATTTTACTACTACTACTACTATTACTACTACTACTACGATCATTATCAACATTAGCCTGACCCGTGGAAATTGCACGGAAACCCACCTCCTTCTGCCACACACCTCCCCCCCCCTCCTCTCTCCCTTTTCCTTGTCCTCTTACTCTCCCTTTCTCTCTTCCTCTAAATTTCTCTTTTACGCTTTATCTCCTTTCATTATCAAATCTTTCTTAAATTTACTGCTTTCCTTCCATTTCTCTCCTCTTCTTCATTAATGATAATAATGATAAGAAGAAGAGTGGAAATGATAATGATGATGATAAAATGATGATAACAATAATAATAATAATAATAATGGTGGTGAAAATACTCACCATGACAATATTAGCAACAACAACAACATCAACAATAACAATAATAATGATAATAATAATAATGATAATAGTAATAATAATAATAATAATAATAATAATAATAATAATAATAATGATAATAATAATAATAATAATAATAATAATAATGATAATAATAATAATAATGATGATGATGATGATAATGATAATAATAATAATATTAATAATAATGATAATAATAATAATGATAATAATAATGATAATAATATTAATAATAATAATAATAATAATGATAATAATAATAGTAATAACAATAATAATAACTAGAAGCACTCAGAGAACGCATACCTCTGTCAAGGCAATAGGGTCACTCATGCAAAAAAAAAAAAAAAAAAAAAAAAAAAACACTTGAAGTATATTTAAAAATTCTGGATCCGGATCATGATTCTTATCACCACCACAATTTAATGGCATCTAAGTTGGCCTAAAACACACCTCTGGAAAAGATTTATTAAACAATCTGTTCATAACTTTTTGAGTTATCGTGCTAATCAACTAACCAACAAAATAACCAATGCTAACAAAAACATAACTTACTTAGCGGTTAGTGATAATAATAATAATATCAATAATAATAACAATATTAAGACGGTAACGGAAATGTTAAACTATAACGAAATTACCAATAACATTATTTTCAATCGTTAGCAGTTTATCACCATCTTCAGGAAAATAACAATAGCAATAATAATGTAAATCATTATCATCT
>NC_091563.1:4323636-4326136 GCF_042767895.1 Penaeus vannamei
GTTCGTGTTGGCAATACTGTGCTTTCGTGGGGGGGGGGGATTGTTGCTGTTGTTCGTGTTGGCAATACTGTGCTTTCGTGGGGTGGGGGTGGGGTGGGGGGGTTGTTGGTCGTGTTGGCAATACTGTGCTTTCGTGGGGTGGGGTGGGGGGTGGGGGGGTTGGTCGTGTTGGCAATGCTGTGTTTTCGTGGGGGGTTGTTGTTGGCAATACTGTGTTTTCGTGGGGGGTGTTGTTCGTGTTGGCAATACTGTGCTTTCGTGGGGGGGTTGTTGGTCGTGTTGGCAATACTGTGCTTTCGTGGGGGGAGGTTGTTGTTGTTGTTCGTGTTGGCAATACTGTGTTTTCGTGAGGGGGGGTTGTTCGTGTTGGCAATACTGTGTTTTCGTGGGGGGCGGGGTTGTTGTTCGTGTTGGCAATACTGTGTTTTCGTGGGGTTGTTGTTGCTGTTGTTGTTCGTGTTGGCAATACTGTGTTTTCGTGGGGTTGTTGCTGTTGTTGTTCGTGTTGGCAATACTGTGTTTTCGTGGGGTTGTTGCTGTTGTTGTTCGTGTTGGCAATACTGTGTTTTCGTGGGGTTGTTGCTGTTGTTGTTCGTGTTGGCAATACTGTGTTTTCGTGGGGTTGTTGCTGTTGTTGTACGTGTTGGCAATACTGTGTTTTCATGGGGGGGGGTTGTTGTTCGTGTTGGCAATACTGTGTTTTCGTGGGGGGGGGTTGTTCGTGTTGGCGATACTGTGTTTTCGTGTGTGTGTGTGTGGGGGGGGGGTTGTTGCTGTTGTTCGTGTTGGCAATGCTGTGTTTTCGTGGGGGGGGGTTGCTCGTGTTGGCAATACTGTGTTTTCGTGGGGGGGGGGGTTGTTGGTCGTGTTGGCAATACTGTGTTTTCGTGGGGGGGGGTTGTTGGTCGTGTTGGCAATACTGTGTTTTCGTGGGGTTGTTGCTGTTGTTGTTCGTGTTGGCAATACTGTGCTTTCGTGGGGGGGGGGTTGTTGTTTGGCGTGGGTTTCGATTTCGCTTTCTCTTTCTCTGGCGTTTTTTTTTTTCTTTCTCTTGCGTTTCTTTCTTTCTCTTTTCTTGCTTTCGCTTTCTCTTACGTTATTTTTTTCTCTCTTTTCTTTCCCTCTGGCTCTCTCTCTCTCTCTCTCTCTCTCTCTCTCTCTCTCTCTCTCTCTCTCTCTCTCTCTCTCTCTCTCTCTCTCTCTCTCTCTCTCTCCTTTCCTCCCTCCTCCTTTCCTCCTCCCTTCCTCCCTTCCTCCCTCTCTCTCTCCCTCCCCCTCCCCCTCACCCCTCCTTTCCCCCCTCCCCCTCCCTCTCCCTCTCCCTCTTTCTATTTCTTAATTCGACATATTCCCGATGTCGAAAGAATGAGGACCGGGTTATTTTTTTTTTTTTTCAATTCTTGTTGCTTATTATTCATGTGATATTGTTACTTTCATCATCATAATGTCTTATTATTATCTTCATTCCCGTTGTTTTGTCCTTATTGTCAATATTATCCTTATTAATATAATTGTGGTTGTAAACTGTTAATTATTGTTGTTATTTTTCTTGTTACTTTCATCATCATAACGTTTTCTTATCATCTTCATTCCCGTTGCTTTGTCCTTATTGTTAATATCATCCTTATTAACATAATTGTGGTTGTAAACTGTTAATTATTGTTGTTATTTTTCTTGTTACTTTCATCGTCATAATGTTTTCTCATCATCTTCATTCCCGTTGCTTTGTCCTTATTGTCAATATTATCCTTATTAACATAATCGTGGTTAACTATTAATTATTGTTGGTATTATTCTTGTTATTTTCATTATCATATGTTTTATTATCTTCATTCTCGTTGTTTTGTCCTTATTGTTATCATCCTTATTAACATAATTGTGGTTGTAAACTGTTGATTATTGTTGTTATTATTCTTGTTATTTTCATTATCATGATGTTTTATCATCATCTTCATTCCCGTTGCTTTGTCCTTATTGTCAATATTATCCTTATTAACATAATTGTGGTTGTTAACTGTTACTATTATTTTGTTATTATTCTTTTCATCATTATGATGGCTACGATCACCATTATTACTAGTACTTTAATAATTGTTATTGCTATTGTTGCCTTTTGCTATTAGCATCACTGTCGTCATCGATATTATTATCATGGATATTATTTACATAATCATCATATGTATTGCGATTATCTAAATGGTCATTGCCTAGTATCATCACTCTCGTTACTGTTCCTGCTACTAGCATATCAAAATCATCCCCATAATTATTACTTTGATTATTGTCATAGCTAGTAACAGTATCACAGATCATCCCCATAATTATTACTTTGGTTATTGTCATAGCTATTAATAGTCTCACAGTCATTACAATCAGAATGAAATACAAATATCACTGTCATGCGCACGTTTCTTTTGCCACCAACTTCCCGCGGTCATGGTCCGTCACGGCCTTATCTTCATGACAGAGGATGTGTCCGAAATGACGAGAATCGCGTCTG
>NC_091563.1:4341136-4343636 GCF_042767895.1 Penaeus vannamei
CAGTTTCGGAATCGTCCTCGTTTCCATCTTCGGGTCAGACCCGAAGATGGAATCGAGGACGATTCCGAAACTGTTGTCTCACTTTCCTCAATAAATCTAGTTTGTGAATCGCGGGTTTTTCTTCCATATTATCAACACGGTATTGTGTTTTTCATTGCACATATACATATATATATACACATATGTATGTATGTATGTATATCATACATACATGAGTATGTATATGCATATATGTATGTATATATATGCATATTTTATATATATGTATATTGTACACACACACACACACACACACACACACACACACACACACACACACACACACACACATACACACACACACACACACACACACACACACACACACACACATATATATATATATATATATATATATATATATATATATATATATATATATATATGGGGGGTGTACCTGTGTTTGTGTGTGTGTGTCCATATATGCATGTTTGTTAATTAATTCATTTATATGTATGTGTGTGTGTGTGTGTGAGCAACACCGGTCATTGTCTCTCCTCAATAAGCGTATGAGTATTCATGTCACAAGTACTCTAGGTACCCTTTCTGTTATGAGACGGACGAATAGTCTAGCTAGCAACGGCATCCTTAAGGTGGACTCTGAATTATAGCCATAGTTGTGTGTGTGTGTGTGTGTGTGTGTGTGTGTGTGTGTGTGTGTGTGTGTGTGTGTGTGTGTGTGTGTGTGTGTGTGTGTGTGTGTGTGTGTGTGTGTGTTTGTGTGTGTGTGTGTGTGTGTGTGTGTGTGTGTGTGTGTGTGTGTGTGTGTGTGTGTGTGTGTGTGTTTGTGTGTGCATGTGTGACTAACATGAGAGTCCAACATTCCAGAATTCAGCCACCTTCTTATTATAGGAGATCACAACCCTATCTTCATCTTTCACATTGTCTTTCTTACTTTCTCTTTATCTTATTACAGTCATGAATGTCGATTTAGCCACGGCCCCCAGTCCCCAGTAGGCCTTCAGTGGCCAGTAGGTGATAAGAGTGCTAAGAATCCATGTTTTTTTATAATTGAATTCTTTCTCAAATTGATAGTCTTGTTATTCTTATATGGAATTGGTGGTGTTGTTGTCGGGTGGTGTTGAGTTTAATCCTGGTCCTAGTAATATTCGTGGACTTCCCGGGGATTTGAGTGAACTTGCAGTCATCTCGAATTAATTTGATATTATTTGTTGTGTTGAAACTCTGGTTTTGGACACGAGGCACATATCAGAGTTGTTTTTTACCTAATTTTTGATACACCCTTGTTGCTACTTAGAAATTCTCTACCACGACACCTAGGTCTGTGTGTATATTCTAGGGTTGGTTTTAATGCTAGTCGTTTTACAAAGTATGAATATGGTTGTCATGAATACATGGTTGTGAGAGAGTGTAGTCGTTTTAATAATTTATTTACTTTTAGTCTTTAAAGAAATCCCAACAACGATAACAGCATTTAAGATTGTTTGCTGACTTCTTACATTTTTATTCAAGAGAATGATAGTAACCCATACTTTATATTGATAGGTAATTTTAATATTTACCACCGAGGCTTGCTGAATTCTGTGTCCCCAACTGACCGACATGGCATTTCTGCCTTAGATTTCGCAGATGTAATTGGGTGTGAGCAGTTAGTCCGCGGTACAATGCAACTCACAGGAGTGGCAGTCTTTTGGATATTGTATTAAATGCTGTGAGAGGGATATTTAATGTAGAATCAATCGTGCCAATAGGTTCTTCCTACTGCTATAGTCTAGCATGTAAGATCCAGCTAGACTTTCCTATTTTATTCTAAGCAGACAAGTTTTTTTAAAGTCTAGAATTAACTGGGATGGTGTCTACCATGCTTTTGAGAGCATTGTTTGCCGAAATGATTATAATGCTCCTTGTCCTGTTAAAGCTCTGAACTTGTTATTGTTGGACATCAAATCGAGGTTTGTACCCAGTATGTATTAAATCTTGTTCACATGATAAAACATTGCTTAATGAACGGGGTCACCAGGCTCACATGGAGAAACATGCTTCCGACAATATTTGGTTTGCTAAATGTACTCGTCCTTGTTGGGAGAATTATGTTGCCATGCGAAACACGGCAACTAGTGTTTACAAGGAGGCTAAATATGAATATAATCCTCATTTGAAAGTTCTCTCAGAAGCCTCACAGCCTCATAAATGGTGGTCAACGCTTAAAGCATCTTGGGTTGAGTCCTCCATTCCTCCTTTAATGAAACCTGGTGGTGGTGTTACATATACAGTGAACCCTCGCTATAACGCGGTTCACCTTTCACGTTCTCGCTGCTTCACGGATTTGCATTGTGCATTGTGTTCTGCATTCTGATTGGCTAAACAGTCTCTCCGCTTCTTCTCTACCTATGTGTCAATAACGTTACGGTTTAATATATACGTGTACGTGAAACAGCTTGCCAAATTTATGTTTGCAAAGTTTCTCTAGAACCCATGAAGCCTTCAGTTCGTATTGATG
>NC_091563.1:4351136-4353636 GCF_042767895.1 Penaeus vannamei
ATATCACATGAATGAATAGGGGATTAGGAGGAAAAAGAAATCTGAACAGACCTGATGTCATTTCATTAAAGGGTATTTGTTATGCTGCATTTGGAACTCAGACAACTTATCCGGGACCAGCAGGACAAGAAGGCCGCATTTGGAACCACCAAGACCCTTTCTGCCCAGAATGCAACCGGCTCGAATTCATTTTTTTTTATCGTACCAGTGTCTTTATTTTACACACTGCATAGGTTTTGTAACTCCTTTGATGCATATTTAATTTACCTGCAATTGATAAACACAAAAATATCTTTTGATAACATCAATAAAGGGCCTTAAAATTACCCATCAATATCTTGTGGTTGCCTGTGACAGTCATTGTTTACATACAAAAGCTATCGTGACATTATCTCGTCCTGCTCACCCAGATTTGCAGGAGGGCGAGATGGACAACTTGTCCAGGACAAGATAGTGCTAACTTATAGAAAACAGACATTAAGAATTCTGGCTGTGTGAGAGTGTTGTGGATTTAATCTCTGAGCGGTGAGATGTAGTGCATTTCTTAGGCTCTATAAGATGATGCATTGCTGTCAGTAACATTAACTATAATGGTTTGATATTTTCATTACAAATGCACTTTTGATACTCAAGACTTAGAATTAAAGATATAGGGTTTTTTCCTTTCCTTCTTGTTAAAGATCCAGCTGATGAATGAGGATTCTTCTGTGCCTTGTCAGATCTCTAGAATGATAATTGAAAATCCTCACAGCAGTGGAGGGCGCACTATTGGCATAAGGCCAAGGGTGAACAATGAAATGTGAATGATTTGTAATCTCAGCTTAGAGTAGCTAACCAAATTTAACTAAACATATTTTGATATAATCAAAATTTGCCAAAGCTAACAAAATCAAACCCAACCTAATATAAGTATACGTTAAGGGGTCTGCCAAGCAGTCTCCCAAATTTAAGCTAATTTTGATGATTTGTTTCATTGTTATGCACACCTATAGTGGGACGTCAACTGCCAACCTTTAGCTCACTTCTCTTCTCTGTATTTTATATATATATATATATATATATATATATATATATATATATATATATATATATATATATATATATATATATATATATATATATACACATACATACATACATACATACATACATATTTATACAGTATTAGGTGCCCCTCTCATCCTGACTGCACATACATCCTGAGATAAGTCTGTGACACCCCAGAGTGTTGCATAAGGCAGTATATCTGATCTTTTTTGGTTGAATGATAATCTTCCAAAACTCATGTTTGTGAACACCTCTCTGATAGATGCATATCGGGCTGTGGGAGGAGTCAGCAAATTAGTTATATTTATGAGACATATTTTAGGCTAAGTAAGGCTATTTTATAAACTGAACTAGATAGTCTCATTTCTCTCATGATTCAGATTTATTGAGGTCATTAAAATTTATGATATTTACATTATTTTAAGTTTCAATAGTAATTGAACAATTTAACCAGTATTCTCTAATTGGTTATATGATTAATTTGTCTTTCAGCTTCCAAGGGATAAATCTCTTTGTAATATCACTGCACTTGTTATAGTGATAAATTTTGCATTCAAGAAAAGTTGCCATACAAAAAGAAGCATGATATAGCTTCCCATCTCCAATCCAAGCAGTTTCATGTATTCAAGTTTGATACAGAAGTTATAGTAAACTGTGGGTTATGATCAAGTGCAGAATAACTTAATGCTTGCTAACAATTGTGTAAATCCAATTTAAATCTCCACAGCACCCTGATGCTCGTGGGGCACGAGGGGTTGGTGGTCACCCTATGCAGTATGTTAGACGTCCTGTTAGAGAACAAGTTCGAGAGTCTATCCCAGCAGTTGTGATTGGGGTCGTCCTCATTTTGGTGGGCAGTGGTGTTCTCTTCTGGAATGAGGTAATAGACAAAAATATCATTGCCAGATGTTTCTGTTTTGTCATATCAATTGATGCAGAAGCAGTTACTATATGTACAGACATCTTTTTTTTCCAGTTGTAGATAAGTTAACATTATTGATTTATTTTTTACCTTGTAGCCAATCTAAAGGTCCCTTTTACAATTGTCATATGGTCACAAGTCATAGTCACATGACATATCTGTTGTTGGATTTTCTTTTTCGTTTTTAGTTTCTAATTATTTTTTGGTTTCATAATCTTACCTGCCCAAAACATAATTTGCTTTATGTAATAGCTTTAGATAAAGTAAATATGATTTGTTTAGCCCTATAGATGTTATACAAGAGTTCAGCTTTACGGTTCATAAATCACTTGCTTTCCATAACTGTATTTGGCATAGTATTAGTAGGTTTGAAATTGTAATTTTCTTTGCATTTGTGTTTATAAAATTAGATGTGACTATTTTCATTTTTTATTGATATTTTACATGTAAGTGCATATCCTCATTTCTGTGTGAGAGATATACAAAAGGCTCGCTGATGTTTTTGATTAGCTATGTGCATTATTGTAAGAT